>NC_091482.1:52098188-52180688 GCF_036971445.1 Narcine bancroftii | reverse complement strand
TTTTTGAACCTTCGAATGGACTCCTAATTACAATGTTGCTTTGAATCGCGTGGTTTCGTCTGCCCGCGCGACAAGCACGCGCGGCTGGCTTCCGTTGCTGCCGGCATTTTTTATAGTTGCGGCTTTTGTCAAATTTTCTGGTGTTTTAGCTACTACAACATTGTTGTCATTAGTATTTGTGAGCCTACATCAATTATATTTTTGAGAATGAAGTAGTAATTCAAGAAAAAGGAGAAAAGTCAAAAAAGGCTTCCACTCAGTTACTGAAAATGTTGTCACTAATAATGTTGTCATTCCATGTCCATGGATTGGGGGAGGGGAGGTGTTGGTTGGTGGGTTACTGCGCTGGGCGAGACCAATCCTAGTGAAGCCACCTGACCAAAGATGCTGTTTTTTTTTGGGTGAAGCATTTAATTCTCGCTAATGGACCTTTACAGTTAAACTGTATACTGACCTTATCATATCCATGTTGCTTAATAGCCACAATGTCTTCAAAATATATCTGAAATATGAACATTCTTTGGAAATTCAATGTGGACAAGCTTTAAGTTTATTTGAGATTTTTTTGTCTTGTGAGAAACACTGAGTTAGGATCAGGCTGCAGCAGAGGACAAGATAATGGAGATGAAGATTCTGAGAAGCAGAGAAAGATAGACACAAGGCAAAACCTAGACGTTCACAGACAGAGAGAGACTAAATGTGATCAATAGTCAGATAAGACACAAAAGAACGGCAAATACCGAGCAGGACAGAAGAAAAATCAAATCTCATATTTCCTTTGCCATTAAATTATTTTCAACTGTGCAATCACACTTGGGGATTTTTGCATTCAGCAATCAGAATGAGCTTTGGTCTAATAATAAATAAATTGTTTCTGAATATAAACAGGCATTTGTATTTTCACAAGATAATAAGAAATTGCAAGCACAGATTTAAAAGGAAATGAAAGGATCAGAAGAGCTCTCTGATAATAAAGCAACGATGCTGACAAAAAAAAACCCCTCGTCATTGTTATATTAGAATCAAAAGACTATAAATCGATAAAGTCATATTATGTTTAGAAGAACTGGGAAGGTTTTAAATGTACTTCCCAATATGAAGTGAGCCTGGAACAATAAATGTGTAAAAATTTTACGACTGAGTCAGTAATTAAAAAAGAAATTGTTGAATTACAGGCCAGAGGAGTGCAAATATCTGGGGATAGATAAACACGGTGCAGGAGAATGCCTCTTGCTTCTCATCCATAACTGCTCATTCTGACAAAAATGGCTGAAGAGCAAAGATTAGATATATTGCTAGAGAGGCATTGCAGCTTCCTTGCTTCAGGTAAAACGTGTCAAGTTTTTTTTTTAACAGCTAAACACAACCTGCTGCAGAAACTCCGTAGGTCAAGCAGCATCAGTGGGAGGCAAATGAATACCCCCCCCCCCCGCCGAAAAATAAACTTTATTCACAATAAATAATTTACAAAAAAAGAAAACTGTTCACTCTTCTCACATCCTTAATGTCATCTCCATATATTTTCATTAGTGCGCATGGTTACATCCATTCTCTGTGTAGCACACTTGCCAGGAGGAAAAGAATTCAGCATCTCAGGCTGGAACCCCTCATTAAAACTGAAAGAGTAGAAGGGAGATTGCCAGTATAATGACTGAATGGGAAGGGTTGAACAGGGGTCAGTGGGGGATTGATGAACCAGGGAGAAATGGAGGGTGGCACACACAGAGGCAGTTGATTGGCAGATAACAAAGAGGGGGGGGGGGAGAGAGAGTGAGAGAGAGAGAGAGAGAGAGAGAGAGAGAGAGAGAGAGAGGCAAGAGAACAAAAAGTTGAAATACAGGAATTTCCCGGGTTACGAACATCCGACTTACAGACAATTTGTACTTACGAATGGACTATGCGTGGCTTCAGCAGTTCGTCGGCTTGAGGAAGGAGAACACTGTCTGCCGTTGTAAGTCACACCATGGTTATTTACTCTTGTGATCTTGCCTCCAAAGCGTAAATCCAATCCAAGAGAAGCTCTGTACGAACCTCCCTTGATGCCTACTTCAATAAATTTGACTAACTGATGCTAAATTTGAACCATAGGTACTTGTTCCAACTTACCTACAAATTCGACTGAAAGACAGACTAAGGAACGGATATCATTTGTAAAGCCTGTTGTAACATTTGACGCTAACATAATCCTTACTCCAACATAATGCTTCTCAGGCTGTGTGCTGAAATATTCTGCGCAATTTGGGCACACACTCTTTTATTGATAGATGCAATGTGCCTGTTTTATAACCCACTTCTTAGTGATGCTGGTATGCCTGGCACCAGGGTCCTCAAACAGGTACTATTCTGAGCCCTGCCATAGGGCCTAGAGTCAGACCTTTTAACCATTAAACAGTTATTTACACCATTCCTACATTATTTTGGACGAGCAATACCTAACATTCCGTCTGGACACTCTCCAACCAGATGGCATTAACAATGAATTCTCTGGTTTCTGCTAGGCCACTCCCCATTCTCCCCTTTCCTCCTGCTCTCCACCCCTTCATTTACAGAGCCATCCGCCCCTCCCCTGTTTTCTCTCCAGACATGCCTCCCTTATCCACCTATTAGCTCTTCCCTGTGGGCCTTTGCTACTCCCCTGCCTTTCGCCCCCCCGACCCCACCCCCATGCCCGACCATTTTATTCAGGCATCTGCCTACATTTTGCTCATTCCTTGATGAAGGGCTCAGGCCTGAAATTTTGGTTATGTATCTTTATCACTGCTATATAAAGTACGTTGTGTATCTTTATCTTTGCTGTATAAAGTACACCGTTTGATCTGCTGAGTTTCTCCAGCATTGTGCATTACTTCAATCATGGAGTCCGCAGACTTTCATTGTTTTACTACACACCATGTGATCTGTTGAGTTTCTCCAGCATTGTTGCTGTTATATAATCAGGATAATGTGAACTATTTTATAACCGCGTAAGAATACACCCTTCTCACTGTAGTAACTGCAGTGCACCACTGTGGGGCGTATGTATATGTATATGTGTGTAGTGAACAGTTTCCTGAGATGGTTGAAGGCATCAGTAAGTAAAAGTCTCTTCTGCTTTTTGAATCTTGCTTCTCTAAGTTATTTAAGAAGCTCCCAAAATAACTCAGAGACATAACAACTGCATTTGCAAGCTTTTGTGTTTTACTCTCTGTCTTAAGAAAATCCTGCACAATTATCACTAGCAGATAATGTGGTCCCAGCATGCATGTTCTCTGCTACACTAAGGTAAGGAAGGCCGATTCTTCTTTCCCAAGATCACGTTTTAGCAAGCTGGATCACCTGCCAGTGCTCCTTCTACCTGCCTACAGACAGAGCCTATAACGAGAAGCTCCAGAGATCTGAACAGCCAAAAGGTGGTTTTGGAAGGCTGAAAAATGGTTACAGGACTGCTTGGATCAATTAATGGTTCAAGAACTCAGCTGAGGATCTGAATGATTACACCAAGGCATTATGGACTTTATACAAACAGCTCCGAATGAGTGTGTTCACACCAAATCATTCAGGGCTTTCCAGAACAATGAAATCCAGAACCTGCTGAGAGCCAGATCATGGACATTTAAGTCCGGAGATCCAGAACACTACACAAGGAGCATGTACAACCTGTGGAGAGCTATCTCCTGGGTGCAGTGGAGATTCAGGTCGAGAATGAAAACAATGAATGATACCTGACAGCTGAGGCAGGGCCTAAACAACATAATCTGTTACAAAACCAAATCTGGTGCATGGGAGACAGCAAAGCTTCACTCCCAGAGTCCCCGGGGAAAATCCATGCAGACACGAGGAGAACATAGAGAGAGCATGGGATTCGAGCCCCGGTCTCAATTGCTGGCATTGTAATGATGTTGTGCTAACCTCTACATTAAACATGCTGCAGTAGTTAAAGCCCCAAGAAAATAACCATCTTCCTTCCTTGCTGTTTATCTCTGGGATAGGTTGCCAGTTTATTTCTTCCCAGTGAGTTTCACTTGGAGTCCAGATCTGTGGTTTTCTGGTGATCACATGGTTGACGAATCTAGTGGAATTATCAGGAAATGATTGGGAATACCTAAAACCAAAATCTCAAATCCAGTCAAGAAGCTCTGGGAATTCTGTCCTCATGTGATTTATGAAGTTAAATTTGACAAATCAACTTCCCAGCTAACTAGGAGTAATTTAGAGATCTGGATATGTATAATATGAAGCTGGTGGCTTTTAATGCAAGCTTCATGTATTCTCATTAGGCCAGACTCACACAGTGAACCGCAGTTTCTTGAAGCGACCGTCTTCTCGTCTGGTTGGAATCAGAACCACATCAGTGCTGCTGAGTATAATAAAGAGATCTTCGAAACTATCAGTTTTGATTTCCTTTTGCTTGAATGTCACCGATGTACACCCTGTAATTTTGCATTTAGAGTACATACATGCTCAGTTGAGAGTACATTGAGCTAAAGAATTGTTCAGAGATGACAAGAGCTTTCAGAAAGTGAATGCTTCCACTGATGGGCTGAACAGACAGACCCTGCCTTTCATTTGTATTGAGTCCACTTAATATTCACTCAATCGACTGGGTTGGAATGGGCGTTGAAAGTATACCTGAGATTTTTTTTTAAAAAAGAACTAGTTTGCTGCAGGATTATTACTGTTGGACTATTTTTAACTCCCATGCCAAATAATTTGGGAGAGGCCAAAGCGGATTTCCTGGGCAGAAATGAAATTTTAAAATAATCAATTTGCTTCACTGCTTCAAGCTCAAATTTCAAAGATTATCTTTTCACATTTCAAGATTGGTTAATTCCAAGGAGTTGGAAGTACTTTCGTGCCGGCAAGCTGTGAACAACAGCCACTGCTCAAGAAACAAGGCAAAGCTTCCTCATGGACCCGCTGGTGGAAAATTCTATACAATTCAAGTTACAAGATATTGAGTAGCTTGGAATTAACCTCAGACATGAGATGTGGTTAGATATTAACCAGAGAGCTGGATTTGGTTTACAAGTGGGTAACAGGGTCGTGGGAGAGAGAGTCCGAGGCAAATCAGTCATCAGGCAGGAAAGGAAAAGTTCCTTGCGGTTCACTTAACTCTATCGTAGACTGATGTTTCAGGCCTCTTCCTCAGAAGGGCTCAGGCCTGAACCACCGACAATATATTTTTGCCTCCTATAGATACTGAAAGGATCGGCTGAGTTCCTCTGTGTGCTCACAGAGTCTGCAGCCTGTCATGTTTCACTCACTACTGAAACTGAACAGGGCAAAAGAAATAGACAGAAATCCTTTTAGAAGATGAAACAGGGTTGGCAGTACTGAATTAGAAATGGCAGGGAATTCAAAGATAAATGATTTTAAAAAAAAACTGCAGATGCTGAAACTCTGAAATAAAATAGAAAACATCTGAAGTGCTGAGCAGGTCAGACTATTATTTTTTAAATTTAAATTTAGACATACAGTACAGAGCAGTAACAGGCCTTTCCGGCCTATGACCCCATGCCACCCTATTACACCCCCAGGTATGTTTTGGAGGAGATCGGAGCAATTTGGAGGAATTTGGAGGAGATCCTGAGAGGCAGCGCCGGATTCGAACCTTGGTGATGTAACCGGGTTGTACTAACTGTGTCACTCTTATAATGAATACATAGTTAGCGTGAATCCAAGTTTTCTAACCCAAGCTCATTCTTCTTCCTCTTTTTCTCAATCTATTCTTGGGAAAACTATTCCTGCTCAATATACTCCTACCTCATAATGCAAAGTTTTGAAAACTTTCACCTGTCCTTCTAATTTTTAAATGTATCCCAGCAGCAGATCATCAATCATGGTTACATGGTGGTATGAAAATTAATTAGACCTCCTATCACATTATATTCCCCTTCCTCCATGGGTCCAAACTGAATGCAAAGCAAAACTAGGTTAGTGCAATGCCTTGACAGCGTCAGTGATCAGGACTAGGTTTCAAATCCCGCGCTGTCAGTACTTTGTTCGTTCTCCCCGTCTCTGCCATTGGTTTTCCCTCGGGGGGCTCCGGATTCCTCCCACCATTCAAAACGTACCAGAGATGGAGGTTATTAAATTGGGAGGCACGGATTCAAGGGCTGAAATGACCCGTTACTGTGTTGTATGTCTAAATATAAATTTAAAATTTTACTTTGAATTGATATATAATAAATGTAACCAAGTATTACCACATAATTTACTGAGCAACACACTCTGTCTGTTCTCTCCTGGATTGTAATATACTCCCAGAGATTATACTCAAATTGCTCATGTGATTCTTTTTTTAAAAATTTTTTTTATTTTTCACACCATAAATCACGTTAGCCATGATATACACTTTTTCTTTTTCACACATATACAGTGACTTTTTCTCCCACCCCCCTCCCTCCTCCCAAGCCACCCTCCCCCCCCCACCCCCCCCTCTCATCCATTTTAGGTATACAATCTAGGTTGCATTAAGCCAGTCAGACAATATTGTCATTCAACAAAAATACACCCGAAATTCTACTGAGTCCATTCTTTTCTTTTCTTCTCCTTCCATCAACTTAGGTAATGTTTGTTCCTGGTAGGTTTTCGCTATTGTATTTAATGTAAGGCTCCCATACTTGTTCGAATATTTCAATATTATTTCTTAAACTATATGTTATTTTTTCTAATGGAATACATTTATTCACTTCTATATACCATTGTTGCATTTTCAAATTATCTTCCAATTTCCAGGTTGACATAATACATTTTTTTGCTACGGCTAGGGCTATCTTAACAAATCTTTTTTGTGCATCTTCCAAGTCAATTCCAAATTCTTTATTTTTTATGTTACTTAGGAGAAAGATCTCTGGATTCTTTGGTATATTGTTTTCTGTTATTTTATTTAATATCTGATTGAGATTTTCCCAAAATTTTTCTACTCTCTCACATGTCCAGATTGCATGAATTGTTGTTCCCCTTTCTTTTTTACATCGAAAACATCTATCAGATACTGTTGGGTCCCATTTATTTAACTTTTGCGGTGTAATGTATAGTCTGTGTAACCAATTATATTGTATCATACGCAGCCTCATATTTATTGTATTTCTCATCGTTCCAGAACATAATTTCTCCCATGTTTCCTTTTTTATCTTTATATTTAAATCTTGTTCCCATTTTTGTTTAGTTTTACCATTTGTTTCCTCATTCTCCTTTTCTTGCAGTTTAATATACATATTTGTTATAAATCTTTTGATTAACATTGTATCTGTAATCACATATTCAAGGTTACTTCCCTCTGGTAAACTCAAATTGCTTCCTAATTTATCTTTCAAGTAGGATCTCAGTTGGTAATATGCCAGCGCTGTATCTCCAGTTATATTGTACTTATCTCTCATTTGTTCAAAGGATGCTCATGTGATTCTTCAAACTCAGTTCCAAACTGAACCAGAATCAGATTTATTATCGTGAACATGTCACAAAATAGCAGCAGCATCACCGTCCAAAATTGCTCTAAATTTTTAAAAATAAATAAAAAGTGCAAGAAAATAGGAGAAAGTTGGATAGTGACTGTGGTTTATCAGCCATTCAGAAATCTGATAGCAGAGGGGAAGAAGCTGTCCTTGTGCCACAGGGTGCCCATCTTTAAGGCTCCTGTACTTCCTTCCATGGCCTGGATAGTGGAAGATAGAGGTCGCTTTCTTCAGACACCACCTCTCGATGGAGTGAAAACTGATGCCTAAGATGTCACTGGCCAAGTTCACAACTCTCCGGAGTGTTTTCCTGTCCTGTGGATTGGCATCTCTATATCAGACAATGATGTAATCAAGCAGAATGCTTTCCATGTCGCACCTTTAGAAAGTACCATCAGAAACGCAACTCATGATAGAGAGTGTATGTGTGTGTGTGGGAGATTGGAAAGGAATGGTGGAATGCAATTGCTTGTAACACAATCCTCACTGGAAGTATGCTTCTGTGCTATGTATGTAAATGACTGGTTGCATCACAGCCTGGCTTGGGAATTTGACTGCCCAGTAATCCAAAAGATCCCAGAAGGTAACATATAAGCAGGTCCATCATAGGCTTCAACCACCCCCCCCCCCCCACCCAATAAATGATCTATGTGAGGCGCTACCTTAAGAACGCAGCGTAAAGGACAAACATCACCCTGATCACAACCTTTTCTCCTTTGGGCAGAAGGTGCAAAATCCTGAAGAGCATCACCTCCAGGTTCAAGAATAGTTTATTTCCAACACCTATCAGGGTCTTGAATCTCTCCTTGTTACATTAATCAGGGACTGTCCTGACCCAACAAACAGATTGCCTGCGAAGTTGCTTTTTCTCGCTCAGATAACAGTGAATATTTATTATCCATCTAATTTTTATATTTATTGTCTCTTTAAATTTAATTATAATAATTTGAAATTTAAATTTGGACACACTGCACAGTAACAGGCCCTTCCAGCCATGAGGCCGTGCCACCCAATATCACAATTAATCGACCACCCCCATACCATTTTTAAAGGGATGGAGGAAGCCAGAGTTCCCGGAGGAAACCCACACAGCCATGGACAAGCTCCTTACAGACAGCACCGGATTCAAATCTGGTCGCAGGTGCTGTAAAAGCGTTGTGCACAATGCTTAATTGTACCATCCTACTGTCGCTGATTTTCCATTGTTATGTCATTTTTTTTTCTGCAAAGAATCTGTTCAGCTGCAGCGTTAGAATTCTGGGTGCATATGTCGATTGTACATTGCCTGTGACAGCACCCTCATTCACATTTATTCATGATACGTTCCATGGTACAAAATAGTTAGTATCTGTGTGTTTATCAGTCTGTTGTCTGTTGTCTGTTGTCTATCTCGTTCAGATGCAAGGATCGACAACGAGATAGACAACAGACTCGCCAAGGCAAATAGCGCCTTTGGAAGACTACACAAAAGAGTCTGGAAAAACAACCAACTGAAAAACCCCACAAAGATAAGCATATACAGAGCCGTTGTCATACCCACGCTCCTGTTCGGCTCCGAATCATGGGTCCTCTACCGGCATCACCTACGGCTCCTAGAACGCTTCCACCAGCGTTGTCTCCGCTCCATCCTCAACATTCATTGGAGCGCTTTCATCCCTAACGTCAAAGTACTCGAGATGGCAGAGGTCGACAGCATCGAGTCCACGCTGCTGAAGATCCAGCTGCGCTGGGTGGGTCACGTCTCCAGAATGGAGGACCATCACCTTCCCAAGATCGTGTTATATGGCGAGCTCTCCACTGGCCACCGTGACAGAGGTGCACCAAAGAAAAGATACAAGGACTGCCTAAAGAAATCTCTTGGTGCCTGCCACATTGACCACCGCCAGTGGGCTGAAATCACCTCAAACCGTGTATCTTGGCGCCTCACAGTTTGGCGGGCAGCAACCTCCTTTGAAGAAGACCGCAGAGCCCACCTCACTGACAAAAGGCAAAGGAAGAAAAACCTAACACCCAACCCCATCCAACCAATTTTCCCCTGCAGCCGCTGCAACCGTGTCTGCCTGTCCCGCGTCGGACTTGTCAGCCACAAATGAGCCTGCAGCTGACGTGGACATTTACCCCCTCCATAAATCTTCGTTCGCGAAGCCAAGCCAAAGAAGAAGATCAGTTCCAAACATGGAAACAAATGATACAAAATAGATCTGATTGTTTAATTCACAAAAGAATGTAGCTCCATCGTTAATGGAGCATTCGTTGGCTTTAGAATCAATCATTCATGAACTTTGGAAGCATTCAAATATATATTTCAAAATCTATCTGGACAGAACTTTATACAAGGTCATTGGATGCTCCACTTATGGTGTCCCATATAACTTCAAGGCAGCTACTTGTACCTACAATTACCGATTAGTTAAAATGAATGAAAAGGAAACCAAAAGATGTATCCCAGCAGCACTATTTTCCACTATCCAGGCCATGGAAGGAGGTACAGGAGCCTGAAAACCAAATGTACAAAGAGAGTTGCCGCTCTTTAATTTTGTTTTCAATTGGAGAAGACTGGCAGAAATTACTGCTAGTGAGACTTATAAGTCAAGAATGCAAGTTAAGCTCTGTTTTCCAAAACCATAGGGGGATTATGTTACTGCAATCACGCATTTTTCCACCATGAATTGTTATGTCCATATTTGTAATGGAATCTGCTCTTGTTAACATTGTGGTCTTTACCCCACCCACCACTAATGGAAGTACTGAGGGTTGGCAATAATTACAAGGTTCACATAGGCAGCTTTTATAATGATCAAGAACCTAGTCATTTATCAGTGAAATGTAAAAACGAGGTTCGACTTATGCACTGAGAATAGAATGGAATGACCACACCCATTGGTTGAAGTAATCAGAATCGGAATCACTCAGAATATATCTTCAAGAACATATCATGAAATTTGTTATTTTGAGGCAGCAGGCACAGTGTAAACATGGATATAAACCACCTTACAAAGTAAGGTTCAGTGTTCATTCAGAAGTCTGATGGTTGTCCTTGTGCACCGAGTGCTTGTCTTTAGGCTCCTGTACCTTTTTCCTGATGGTAGCAGAGTGAGGAGGGCATGGCCTGGGTGGTGGGGGTCTTGAGGAAAGAGGCTTAAGTCACCGCCTCGCGTAGATGCCCTCGATAGAGTGAAGACTGACGCCCGTGATATCACAGGCCGAATTAAAAATATTCTGGAGTTCTTTTCCCATCCTGAGTGTTGGCACCGCCATACTACACAATGATGCAACCAGACAGAATGCTCTCATTGGTACACCTGTAGAAGTTTTCGAGAGTCTTCGGTGATGAATCTCATAAAACTCTTCACAAAGTATAGCTGCTGGCGAGCCTTCTTTGTGATTGCATTGACATGGAGGCTACAGGACAGATCTTCAGAGATGTTGACACCCAGGAATTTGAAGTTCTTAACCCTCTCCACTCCTGACCCGTCAATGAGGATTGGTTTGTGTTCACCTGATATCCTCCTGAAGACCACGTTTTGTTAACATTCAGTGCAAGGCCGTTGTTGTGACTCCACTCAACTAGCTGAACTATCTCCCTTCTGTACACTTCCTCATTGCCAACTGTGATTCTGCCGACAATCGTGGGTGGGGGGGGGGGGATCGGGGGCGACCCATAATCTGTAACCTCATTTCACTTGAAAACTGTTGTTGGCTCAAACTCTCCATGCACATTAACAGAGGAGAGTGATTGATATCTTCTATATGTATTTCTGGAAAGCGAGCAAACACAATTTATTCCATTGTAAGAAAATATCTATGGAATGATATGTAAGTGCATCACAAATAATTTCATTATCTTTCAAAGGAAAATTATAGATTTTTTTTGTTTCTCTGCCACTTTCCTTTTATCTCTGATACTGAAATACCTCACAAGCCAATTCCTTAATGCTCCAAAGAACAGTGACAGTTTCTCTTTGTGTTCACCCCTCACTCTCTCTTTCCCTCTCTCTCCCACCTCTCCCCCTCCTTCTATACCCCCTCATCCGCATCTATCCTTTATGCTCTAGAGTAAAGTAATTGATTGCTTTTTATTGTCTTTTTGACCCTCTGATAGCCAATTCACACAAATAAATTCCTATATGTTCCATAAGATGGAGATAAGTTTCATTTAATTCTTTTTCTTTCCACTTCTCAATACCACTGACAAAAAGAAATTCCAACAAAGACATTCAGAGAATGATGATAGACCATACTTTATTACCTCTTTATTATTTTTGTGGTACCACATGATCTCGCAACAAAATGTATTTATGCTGGAGAGCAGTGTTACGAATGAATTGTTTTTAGCTCCCGTTCTCCCTCTCACCATCTGCCCGGTCCCTCTCACTTTGATGGTCTCCTCATCTCTCTCACTACCTTTCCCTCTCTTTTCTCTTTACATGTCTTCCTATTTATAGTGTTTATTAGATTTGGTGCCACATTTCAGAGTTGAAGGTCAAGAAATAATTATTTCAACAAAGTAAATCTAGTACAAGCGGATTAAGAAAGTGTTCCGTTCATAGGAAATCTTGTTCCAGATGCTGACAATCTTCCTGAGGTTCAGTACAGGTCTGACTTGGGTAGATGGTGATGACCTTGATCTGGCCTATCTGAAAATGTCCATGCATTGGCAGCAAAATAAAACAGCTTCCAGCTTGACCAATACATTTTAGAGATATGGTTCATTACACGCTTCACAGTAAGAACGAACAAAAAAATGGATTGAACTTCAGCAATATTCTGCCGTCCTATGTAAACCAACTCCACATTTCTCCAACCCTTCCCTCCCTCACACTCATAACCTATTTTTCTTACATGTGCATATCTAAGAACATTTTAAAGGTCCCTATTGTACCAGCCTCTACATCACCCCTGGCAATGCATTCCAGGCACCCACCACCTGCTGTGTAAAAATCTACTTCTGACATGGTCACCTTCCTCCACAGCATTAAATAGATGTCCTCTCGGCCATTGCCACGCTGGGAAAAAATAGTTGCTGGCTGTCCACTCTATCTATGGCTTATAATCTTCACCTGTCGAGCTCATTCATACTTTCCTCATCAGACAGGTTCTCCAATCCAGACAGCATCCTGATAAATCTCCTCTCCCCCCACCCCCAGAGCTTCCACATCCTTGCTCAGTCCTCTGACTAACGAAGGCCAGTATACCATAGGCCTTCTTAATGACCCTATCAATTTGTGCAGTCACCTTGAGGGTTCTAAGGATGTGAACCCCAAGCTCCACTGTTCTTCTATGCTTAAGAATCCTACCAATAACCCATTTATGGAAACAGTGAAATAGACAGCCAAATAAATACAGTAATAACAAAATATCCTTGATAATATGTTGTAAGTTGATAGATTGGTTGAACTGAAAAACAAATAGGGAAGGAATTGACAAAAAAAAAGAAGTGATCGAGGCCAATGCAAAGTGTAGTGTGGGAAGTGAGGGAAAGGGCAGTGTAGTGAGGGAAGTAAAATCATTCAAGTCATTTTAGAAGAATATAAACAAAAGTTAAGACTGGAAGTAATGGCATAGGGGTTGCTGGGGAAGTTACGACAAAAAAAAAAACAACTATGTTTAAGTAAACGGGATCCAGAGAGGAAAAAGCAGAAGTTGGATATACTTACTTTGGCTTGGCTTCGCGGACGAAGATTTATGGAGGGGGTAAAAAGTCCACGTCAGCTGCAGGCTCGTTTGTGGCTGACCAGTCCGATGCGGGACAGGCAGACACGATTGCAGCGGTTGCAAGGGAAAATTGGTTGGTTGGGGTTGGGTGTTGGGTTTTTCCTCCTTTGCCTTTTGTCAGTGAGGTGGGCTCTGCGGTCTTCTTCAAAGGAGGCTGCTGCCCGCCAAACTGTGAGGCGCCAAGATGCACGGTTTGGGGCGTTATCAGCCCACTGGCGGTGGTCAATGTGGCAGGCACCAAGAGATTTCTTTAGGCAGTCCTTGTACCTTTTCTTTGGTGCACCTCTGTCACGGTGGCCAGTGGAGAGCTCGCCATATAATACGATCTTGGGAAGGCGATGGTCCTCCATTCTGGAGACGTGACCCATCCAGCGCAGCTGGATCTTCAGCAGCGTGGACTCGATGCTGTCGACCTCTGCCATCTCGAGTACCTCGACGTTAGGGGTGTGAGCGCTCCAATGGATGTTGAGGATGGAGCGGAGACAACGCTGGTGGAAGCGTTCTAGGAGCCGTAGGTGGTGTCGGTAAAGGACCCATGATTCGGAGCCGAACAGGAGTGTGGGTATGACAACGGCTCTGTATACGCTTATCTTTGTGAGGTTTTTCAGTTGCCCATTCAGAGCCAGCTCTTCAGCGCTTGACGTCCTGCTTTGCGGAAACTGCCAAAATGTTTGGCCTGGAAGTCAGCCTGAAGAAAACTGAGGTCCTCCATCAGCCAGCTCCCCACCATGACTACCAGCCCCCCCACATCTCCATCGGGCACACAAAACTCAAAACGGTCAACCAGTTTACCTATCTCGGCTGCACCATTTCATCAGATGCAAGGATCGACAATGAGATAGACAACAGACTCGCCAAGGCAAATAGCGCCTTTGGAAGACTGCACAAAAGAGTCTGGAAAAACAACCAACTGAAAAAACAACAACAGAAGTTGGATATAGTGACAAGACAAAAGGAGAGTGGAGAGGGGGCCCAGGGCAGGGAAGAGCCAGTGTAAAGGAGGAGGGCTCAGAAAGTCTGAGGCCAAGATGTGGGATTCAGAAGCTGAATCAAGGACAAAGATAAAAAACAAGAGTTTGTGGAATGTTTCTGGTTAGCAGCTCCTGTATAACATTTTAAATCAAGTAAACTAGTTTATAGCAATGTAGATTGGGATGTGTTTCAGCTTGCTAATAGGTGAATCATTCATTTACAATTGGCATTTGTAGTATTATCTGTACCTCAATGATTTAATTTTCAATAATGAACTATGGGAATTGATTCATGAGAAAATGTCGAAGAAATTCATCAAAATGCTTCCACTGACTTGGAACCTTGGTTGTATGGCTTTTCAGGATAGCTAGAGATTTTCTGTTTGGAACAAGCGTTTACTGGGATATCTGAAAGAGGTATATAAGCAGGAAAGATGCTGTGATTGTAGTAAAAACACAGAAATGCTGGAGGAATGTTGGTTCTGTGAATGGAGAAAAAGGGAAAAGAGAAGAGAGCTAGGAGATAGAGGGATAGTTGAGGGGGGGGGGAGGGGGGAATCTAATGGAACCTGGAGAAGCCGATGTTAATGCCATCCGGTTGGAGGGTGCCCAGAAGGAATTTGAGGTGTTCCTCCAATTTGCGAGTTGACGAAACAACAGAAAAAAAGGCGTTAACTGAACTTGAATTTACGACCAACAGAAAAAAGGTGTTAATTTTTACAGATCAATCAATCTCCTTTTCCCCCCAGTTCTGCTTTCCCTCTCCCATCTCACCTTTCCTCTCCCCTGGTTGTCTTCCTATCTGTGTACAATTAACACCTTTTGTCAGGTGGTCTGTGCTCATTCTCCTGCCTTTTTTTGCCCCTTCTCTCAGCCTTTTTATTCAGGTTCCTGCCCGTTTTTCATTCATTCATTCTCAAATGGAAGTTTGCTAGTGGTCTCAGTCTGGCAGCACATGAGACCATGGACAGACATGTTGACATGGGAATGGGGCGGAGAAGTGAAGTGGGGTTGTCACTGGGAGAAGCTCACTATTGTGGCGGACATATCCAAGGTACCTAACAAAGCGATTTCCCAGTCTGCGTCCAGTCTCTCTGATGTAGAGGAGACCACAACAGGGCACCAGATGAGGTAGATAATCCCTGCAGTTTCACGAGTGAAGGGTTGATTCACTTATATCCTTCGAATGGTGGTGAGGGAAGGGGTGTGGGCTCAAGTGTAGCACTTCCTGTGGTCACAGGGTAGGTGCCAAAGTGGGGTGGGGGGGGAAGGAGTAATGGGCAAGGGAATCATGGCAGGAGCAGTCCCTGCATAAGAAGGAGAGGGGAGGAGAGAAGAAGATGGTGGGATCACATAGGTGACAGAAATGGTGGAGGATGACATGTTCGAGGCAGAGACTAGTGGGGTGGTAGGGGAGGACAAAGGGAATCCTGTCCTTGTTGCGTGTGAAGGCAGAGGGGGCCAGGGCTGATGTTTAGGTAATGGAGGATATGCAGGTGAGGTTCGAGTTGATGGTAGCAGAAGGGATACCACATTGTTTTGAAGAAGGACAATTTGGATGATCTGGCAAGGAAGACCCTGTCATGGGAGCAGATGCGATGGAGACAGAGGAATTATGAGAAAGGATTGAAATCCTTACAGGGGACAGGAGTAATCGAAATAGCTCCATGAGATGGTGAGTTTGCAGGCAACATCTGTCGAGATTTTGTCTCCTGAAATGGCGACAGAGAGATCAAAAAAGGGGAGAACTTGGCTCAAGATGGACCACGTGAATTTGAGGGTGGAAGTTGGCAGCAAAGCAGATAAAATTGATGAGCTCCTCATGGGTGCATGAGGACAGCACCAAAATAGTCATCAATGAGGCGGAGGAAGAGTTGAGGAGCCTTGAGTGTGTAGGTTTGTAGTAGGGATTGCTCCACGTAGCCAACAAAATGGTAGGCATAGCTGGAGCACATGTGGATATTTTCCTTTGACTTTAAGAAAGTGGGATGAGTCAAAGGAGAGTTTATTGAGGGTGAGAACAAATTCTGCTTGCCAGAGGAGGGTGGTGATGGAAGGGGACTGGTTGGGTCTGTTGGAGGCCTTCAGTACCGGGAATTGAGGTGTGTAGTGATTGGATGTCCATAGTGAAGTTGTGGTGTGTGAGCTCAGGGAACTGGAAGTTGTTGATGGGCATGTGAAGTATCAAGGATATTGGTGGGGAGGGACAAAACAGAGTCAAGGTAAGAGGGTACCAGTTCAGTGGGATAGAACCATGTGGAAAGAATGGGTCTACTGGGACCACTGGGTTTGTGAATCTTGGGTAGGAGGTAGAATCAGGCAGTGCGGGGTTGGGAAACAATAAGGTTGGAGGCTGTGAAAGGACAATGACTGGAACTGATGAATTAAGATATAGCGCATGAGATGGTGGTTTGACGAGTTTTGGTGCGGTCCGATTGAAGGGGTAAGTAACAGGGGGTGCCTGAGGGTTGTCATCTGCCTTTGGCCAGCTGTAGATCGGTGTGCCAGACCACAACAACGCCAGCCTTATCTGCGGGTTTGATGGTGAGGTTAGAATTAGTATGGAGAGAGCAGAGGGCAAGACGATCCGAGGGGGGGGTGAGATTAGAATTAGAATGAGTGAGGGGCGTGGTGAAGGTGATGTCAAGGCCCAGAACAGGCCTTGGTGTTAAGGAAGAAGAAGAAGATTTAAAGTGGGAGAAGGGGTCTGTAGTGGGAGGTGGAGAACTCTGGGTGTAGAAGTAGGCATGGAGACAGACCATTGGAAGAAGAGTTTGTTTGGTATCAAGGTATCAAAGTAGATCAGTAAAACTTGCTCATATTGACAGGGGTGAGAAGAACTAAAAATCATAGAAGGAAGGTGATGGCAAAAGAACCAAAAGAGGCATGATGAAATTACTTATGACTCAGTTTATGGTAGGCTATGGAAAGCACTGTTAGGAGTGGAAATGGACATGGATTCAATCTGACATGAAGGCTGGAAAGTAGCTGAGGATAAATAAAAATTACTGAGTTCTGGGAGAATGCAGGAAAGTGGAACAAACTGATTACGACTCTGATTACAATCAGTTCAGACTGAGACCCATTCTCTCCCATAGCTATTCTATGATTTCCCACTACTTCAATTTTGGTTTAACTGTTATTTGGACGTTGCCACCCTCATCAATGTTAGTTGCTATCTTTACAGTAAATTGCTTTTGACTAAATAACCATCTTCCACAACTAGCTCAAGAGTGAAAGATCTTACATTTCACATTTTTTCCATTAGAAAGTTAAACATCTGCAAGGTCAACTATGTTTGGCAATCCATATATCACATATGTGTTTATCATTTGAATAAATACATCAAAATAATCACTGATTGTCCAATATATAATTATTTACACTATTTACCCAATGAGTGTATTTATTTAGATAAAAGTATAAACATCGAATCCACGCTGCTGAAGACCCAACTGCGCTGGGTGGGTCACGTCTCCAGAATGGAGGACCATCCCCTTCCCAAGAACGTGTTCTATGGCGAGCTCTCCACTGGCCACTGAGACAGAGGTGCACCAAAGAAGAGGTACAAGGACTGCTTAAAGAAATCTCTTGGTGCCTGCCACATTGACCCCCGCCAGTGGGCTGATCTCGCCTCCAACCGAGCATCTTGGCGGGCTGCAACCTCCTTGGAAGAAGACTGCAGAGCCCACCTCACTGACAAAAGACAAAGGAGGAAAAACCCAAAACCCAACCCCAACCCACTAATTTTCCCTTGCAACCGCTGCAACTGTGCCTGCCTGTCCCGCATCGGACTTGTCAGTCACCAACGAGCCTGCAGCAGACGTGGACATACCCCTCCATAAATCTTCATCCGTGAAGCCAAGCCAAAGAAGAAGAAGAAGAAGAAACATTTTTATTCATTACCCAATAGACGACATGATGTCTCTTGGAGGTTGGCATTTGGAACGCTGATGTTTGCATATATGTTAATACAGGACATAATCCTGGGGGCAAATAGAAACTGATCAGTGTAGGGTGGTGTTAATAGGTGCAAAAAGATGGTCAGTGACAATGAATGACTTAAGGAAGACAGCAGCAGATTCTAAAATCATAGAAAGATATAGAGAACGGGCGAATGAGGCAGGAATAAAACGGTGGACGTTCAAAGATGCATTTGGAAGAAAAATGAAGTGATTTAATATAAGTTGTATGGTACCAAATGAGCTCATCATATTACAAACCTGGTGCAATAACATAAATGTCACGGCATTATAAAAAGATACAAAGTGCAAAAGGGAAAGAGTAATAATAAACCTGTATGAACAACTGGTTAGATCCCACCAGAACATTCTGAGCACACTACTTTCCAAAGAGTGCTACCCAGCACAGCTTTTTTTTTCCAAAATAGACTTTATTCATAATAAATCATTTACAAGACAGAAAACCATTCAATGTCTATTTGCACCCTTAATGTTATGCCCATACATTCCCAGCATTGTACATTGGTCTGTACACTCTCTATCTACACCACTGCCACCACTGTGGCACCTTGTCGTTACCCCCCCCCCCCCCCCCCCGTTCTTTGAAGGGCTCTCTCAGCCTTAGGTCCTCAATTCCTGGTGATGGAACGACTAGACTGTGGTGCTTCCCTTCAACACCTGTCCCTCGTGTTGGCTGCGCCAGGCTTTAGTGCATCCTTCAGCATGTGCTCCTGCAGCCTGGAATGCACCAGTTGGCAGTATTCGCTCATCGACATCTCCATTTGCTGAAAGACTGACAAGTTTGGGGCAGACCCAAGGGCACCTATCTCTGCATCCATCCCTGCGAAGACCCTGTCAGGCTGCTGCTAGGGATGAACTGTGACACAAACCACTGCATCCTTCTCCACACTATGAGCGAACCGGCATTCTGCAAAGAGGTGGACAACAGTCAACTCTCCACCTCAGTCACCTCGCGGACAACGTGTGGGTGATGTTCAAATTGCACAGGAACAATCTGATCTCACTGCCATCCAGGCCACGTCCTGATGCCGGTTCGTGAGCAGTGGCAACCAGGCATTCTGCCAGAGGATCTGGACAGTCTGATCCAGGAAGCATCCCACCACAAACATCGAGTCCTCATCTCTGCAGGACGTTCTGTGCTGACCACGGTTTGGTGGCCTTGCGGTCAAAGGTGTTTGTCTGTGAAGAACCACTATGAACACAATAGTGCCAAGTATGAAGAAACATTATAAAGTGAGCTGCACATCAGAAGGCTTCTTTATAAAGAGAAGGATGGACATGTGTTGCATAACTGGTCAGTTGCTAGAGCTTCTGAAAGGTTTTTTTTCCAAAATAAAAGAGGAAGCAAAGAACTTTTTCTCAGCACAAATAGTGAGGAAGTTGGTGAATTCTCACGAAAGTTAAATGCAAAGTGTTTAGGAGGAAAATGCAGGGGGCTGAGACACAAATGGCGAACAACTGAAAGGACATGAACGTTTGGAGTGTTTGTACGATGAATATTTATACACTCATCCATTTGGACTATAAATGGTCAGCACTTATCTTCGCCTCCAGACAGCAACATCCGCAGTACAAGCCTTCCCGTCAATCACACCGAAAGCCCGCCCCCGCCGCAAGGTGATTGGCGGAGAGCGTGAGCGTCGACGCCCAGGCAGGGCTCCGACAACCTGCCAATCACCCGAGGGCCAGGCTGGGCTCCATTGACAGTCGGCGCTGACAGGGAGTTGGGTCAAGTCGGCCCCCCCCCCCCCCAACCTCCCACCCCTTCCCCTCCCGTCCCGATTGCAGCCGCCATGCCAGCGGCCGAGGAGGGCGCCCGGTTGCCCGTCGTTGCCGCCCCCTTCCGATCGCGGGCGGAGCTGGATTAGCGAGAGAGCGGGGAGCGGGCGGCCAGGCCTCCGGGGAAGGCCGGGGAAGGCCGGGCGGGCGGGCGACTGGGCTGCGGAGGGTGGGGGGGTGGGTGGTGGTGGTGAAGCGCCCTCGAGCCCGCCTTGGGCAGGGTGGGCCCGCCGCGTCGGGGGGTGACTGCTGAGACTTGGGCGTCTCTAACCGGTTCTGACGCCCCCCACCCCCACCCCAACCCCCAAAGCCCCTTCCGGCCGGCGCTGCGGAGCCTGGAAGCCTTCCCATTGAAAGCAACGACGACGGGCTTGGTTGGGTGCTGCCGCCTGCTTTGACTCAGGTTAGTGTTCCCCCCCCCCCCCCGTGTTGTCCCCTTTCACTCACCCCACCCCCCTCTGTGTCTGATGAGCGGTGGGGTGGGGGGGGGGGGCTTTAATTCAAAGGTGGGGAGGGGGGAAGTTTCCCTCTCTCTTTCCCTCTCTCTTTCCCTCCCTCTCTCTCTTTCCCTCTCTCTTTCCCTCCCTCTCTCTCTTTCCCTCTCTCTTTCCCTCCCTCTCTTTCCCTCTCTCTTTCCCTCTCTCTTTCCCTCCCTCTCTCTCTTTCCCTCTCTCTTTCCCTCCCTCTCTCTCTTTCCCTCTCTCTTTCCCTCTCTCTTTCCCTCCCTCTTTCCCTCCCTCTCTCTCTTTCCCTCTCTCTCTTTCCCTCTCTCTCTTTCCCTCTCTCTCTTTCCCTCTCTCTCTTTCCCTCTCTCTCTTTCCCTCTCTCTCTCTCTTTCCCTCTCTCTCTTTCCCTCTCTCTCTTTCCCTCTCTCTCTTTCCCTCTCTCTCTTTCCCTCTCTCTTTCCCTCTCTCTTTCCCTCTCTCTTTCCCTCTCTCTCTTTCCCTCTCTCTCTTTCCCTCTCTCTCTTTCCCTCTCTCTCTTTCCCTCTCTCTCTTTCCCTCTCTCTCTTTCCCTCTCTCTCTTTCCCTCTCTCTTTCCCTCTCTCTTTCCCTCTCTCTTTCCCTCTCTCTTTCCCTCTCTCTTTCCCTCTCTCTTTCCCTCTCTCTTTCCCTCTCTCTTTCCCTCTCCCTCCCCTTCTCTCTCTCTTTCCCTCTCTCTCCCTCCCCCTCTCTCTCCCTCCCTCCCTCCCCTCTCTCCCTCCCTCCCTCCCCTCTCTCCCTCCCTCCCTCTCCCTCCCTCCCTCCCTCCCTCTCCCTCCCCCCCCCCTCTCTCTCTCTCTCTCCTGTTTAGTATGTCTTTCACTTCTACTTTCCCTCATTGCATTGAGAGTAAATGGCGTCTCCACTGAGCAGAGAGAGAGAGAGAGAGAGAACGAACAGAGGGCCACTGATTTCAAGGGACCACAGCCTGGGAGGAGAGGGAGAGAGCAACTTCTGCAAACTCAATTTGTTGTGAGCAGATCTTGTGTGTGAGAAGAGGGCACTTCCATCTTTAACAGGAAGAAAAAAAATCCTGGGTATGTTTCATTGTCACACTTTCTTTGTTTAGTGCATTCACTTAATGGCAGTCTGGGTTTTTTTTTTAAGCAACCTGAAAAAATGTTTTGGTGGTAGGTTGCCCCCCCCCACCTTCATTATCTCTCCTTTCAGCTTTCTTTTGTGTGCACTGTCTACATTCTCTTTTCAAAGCTTCTCTTCTTTCATTCACTCCCTTTCTGTAGTTTCTCTTTTGTTCCCATTCCCTTTTCTTTCCCCCTCTCTTTCAATTCAGGCCCCCTTTTTTATATTTTTCCTGAATCATTTTGAGATGGATGGGGGGGTGTGCTCAAAAAAAATTAAAGTGGGGGGGGTGGGGTGGAATAAAGCTTCACTGCTTTCACACAAAGCAGATGGTACCAAAGGAGATATCTTGAATAATATATTGACTGTAATATGACTGTTACAGTACCTGTTGACATAGGATTTTGGATTGATTTAATGGCTGTCTTTAATAGTTGATGAATATTTTTTTAAAATTAGAAACTTGGTCCTTACTCTATTCTTATCAAGGCTGATGACTAATTTTTGAAGGAACCAAGCCATGCAATTTAAATGTCAGATCCACTGTGATGGGTTGACCTCTGATTATAATTGGTATCTCCTTTTCATATTAAGTTCAATTGCTTAAATTCAGGAGTTACTTTTTTGTCACTCAAAAGCAGTTTGGCAGGTAGAATTGAGATAGTTGGAACTTGAGAAAAAGAATGCTGTAGTAGTGCCTTTGATTATCACAGTCTGAAGAAAAATACATAAAACATAAATACATTAAAGGACAGATTCAGAAAGAGTAATTCAGAACATTGCAATTTGTCCCCTTGAAGAGAGAAGTAATATACTTGAAATGTTTGTTAAATATTTTGACTTTGAACTGTTCAAATTGTCCCTGGTGCTACTGTTTTGTAAGTGAATGAAAAGTCCCACAAAGATGCAGGATAATTCTGTTCGTACACTGACCTGCTGAGTTTCTCCAGCATTATGGTTTTAGTTCATTGTGTCTCCACCACTCAAATTTTACTTAACCTGATGGTCAAAATTTCAATAAAATTAGAGGTGTATGATGCAAACTTAAGTCGCCATTCTAATTGAAAATTCATATTTATAATGAATGGGATGTTAATTATGTTAAAACTTTTTTTGTCAAGTTATAGAATTAGAATTTATTGTCATGAGTGTGTCACAAAATTTGTTGTTTTTGTGGCAGCATTACAGTGGAAATTTTGCTATAAATTGCATTTGAAATAAATGAGTAGTACAGGCAAATAGGAGAAAGTGAGGTATTGTCTGTGGTTCATTGACTGTTCAGAAATCTGATGGTGGAGGGGAAGAAGCTGTCTTAGTGCCACTGGGTGCTCGTCTTCAGGCTCCTGCACATTTTTCCTGACAGTAGCAGTATGAAGAGGGCATGGCCTGATGCTGAGGGTCCTCGAGGATAGAGGCTGCTTTCTTAAGACACCGCCTCCTGTCGATGTCCTCGATGGACTGAAATCTTGTGCCTGTGATGTCACAGGGCGAGATAACAGCTCTGGAGTTTTATTCCATACCAGACATTGATGCAGCCAGCCAGGACACACACCACAGTACACCTGTAGAAAAAAAAATTGCAAGAGTCTTTGGTGACATACCAAATATTTGTTAAAATTAAGCTTTTAAAGTTAGTTATACATTTTGAATTTTTCAGCATTTTAATATTGGGTACAAACATGGTGTGCATTTTAATTTGACGTCATCTTTATATCGATTAATGGTCTTGGCTCATCCTCTCTTTCTAATGTAATGCATCACAATTCTGGCACTCTGGTATGTGCTCTTTTGCACCATTGGGATGATGAGAGCTCCCAAGCTCAAGGAATAGTCTTCCTAAACCTTTCCAACTTAAAATAGTCTAAGAATCATTTTAAAATCTATTTCGTGAGATTTTGACATTTGTCATATCACCTAAATACGATGGATACTGGAAATCTGAGGGGGAAAAAAACAATTGTGCTGTGGGTTGCACCTTTGGAAAAGAAAGAGCTATTGTTAGGATTTAGTTTTTTTTTTGGTGAATCATTTTCAAAGTCATTAATCTGAAATGTTGGAGATCAGAAAGCGTTCAAATGCCTCTGTTTGCAGGGCTTGTCCAAACTGCATCTCTTCTTGGGTTGCATGGATTTGTTGGAGGTGCTGTTGAACTCACTGAGGAGCATAAAGGAGGCAGACTGTGTAATAAGCAGGAATTTCAGGGAGGAAAGTGCATTCACATAGATGGGTGACTGCCATGAGCGAAAACAGGTAATGCAGGGCCCTCTAATCCTGAGCGACTTTGGAATGTGGGAGAAACTTTGCATAGCAGGAGGAAACACATGGGATAACATACAATTCCCACCCCCAATTTTGTTTGGATCTCTTCCTGATTTCCAGTATGCCCAATGAAGCCCAAAATATTGACTCTCTTTCATTTTCAATGGCTGTTGCATAATCTACTGAGTTTCTTCAGCAATTTTGTGGTTGCATTTGGTCAAGTTTTTGCAGGACATGCAGAGTAAATGGCAGAGAGAATTTTGTAGTACAGCAAGAAAGTGACGGCGCGGATAGGGTTTTTAAAAAAATTTTTATTTTTCACACTATAGATCACATTATTCAAGATATACACATTTCTCCTTTCAAATATATACAGTATCGTTTTCTCCCCTCCTCCCCTCCCCCCCCACCTCCCCCTCCATCCATTCAAAACTCTGAGTCCAAGATACATCAAACCCATCAAACAATGTTGTCACTCAACATTAACGAACAAAAACTTCCACTGAGTCAATTCTTTCCATTCTCTTTTCCTTTTGTCATTTTAGGTGATAGATGTCCCGGTAGGTTTTCTCTATTATATTCCATGTACGGTTCCCATATTTGTTCAAATAATGTTATATTATTTCTTAAACTATATGTTATTTTTTCTAATGGAATACATTTATTCATTTCTATATACCATTGCTGTATTTTCAAATTATCTTCTAATTTCCAGTTTGACATAATACATTTTTTTGCTACAGCTAGGGCTATCTTAACAAATCTTTTTTGTACACCCTCCAAATCAAGTCCAAATTCTTTATTTTTTATGTTACTTAGGAGGAAGATCTCTGGGTTTTTTGGTATATTGCTTTCTGTAATTTTATTTAATATCTGGTTTAGATCTTCCCAAAAATTTTTCACCTTTTCGCAAGTCCAGATTGCATGAATTGTTGTTCCTATTTCTTTTTTACAATGAAAACATCTGTCAGATACTGTTGGATCCCATTTATTTAACTTTTGAGGAGTGATATATAACCTATGTATCCAATTATATTGTATCATACGTAATCTCGTATTTATTGTATTTCTCATAGTTCCTAAACATAACCTCTCCAATGTTTCCTTTTTTATCTTTATGTTAAGATCTTGTTCCCACTTTTGTTCAGTTTTATCATTTATTTCCTCATTCTCCTTTTCTTGTAATTTGATATACATGTTTGTTATAAATTTTTAAATTATCATTGTGTCTGTAATCAGATATTCAAAATTGCTTCCTTCTGGTAACTTCAGACTACTTCCCAATTTATCCTTTAAATAGGATTTCAATTGGTAATATGCCAGCACTGTATCTTGAGTTATATTATATTTATCCTTCATTTGTTCAAAGGATAATAATTTATTCCCCGAAAAACAATTTTCTATTCTTTTAATCCCTTTTTTCTCCCATTCTCTAAAAGACAGGTTATCTACCGTAAAAGGGATTAGTTGATTTTGTGTCAGTATTAATTTTGATAATTGGTAGTTTGTTTTATTTCTTTCTACATGAATCTTCTTCCAAATATTAAGCAAATGGTGCAATACTGGAGAATTCCTATGTTTTACCAATTTTTGATCCCATTTATATAATATATGTTCAGGTATCTTCTCCCCTATTTTGTCTAGCTCTAATCTAGTCCAATTTGGCTTTTCTTTTGTTTGGTAAAAATCTGATAGATATCTTAATTGTGCGGCTCTATAATAATTTTTAAAATTTGGCAATTGTAAGCCTCCTTGTCTATACCATTCTGTTAATTTATCTAGTGCTATCCTCGGTTTCCCCCCTTTCCATAAAAATTTCCTTATTATTTTCTTTAACTCCTTAAAGAATTTTTCTGTCAAGTGTATTGGCAGTGCCTGAAATAGGTATTGTATCCTTGGAAAAATGTTCATTTTAATACAGTTTATCCTTCCTATTAGTGTTAATGGTAAGTCTTTCCAATGCTCTAAATCTTCCTGTATTTTTTTCATTAGTGGATAATAATTAAGTTTATTTAGATGGCTGAGGTTTTTATTTATTTGTATACCTAGGTATCGTATTGTTTGCATTTGGCATCTAAACGGTGATTCTTTCTTGAATTTTGAGAAATCCGCTTTATTCATTGGCATTGCTTCACTTTTATTTGCATTAATCTTGTATCCCGACACTTCTCCATACTCCTTCAATTTCTTATGTAATTCTTTTATTGATGTTTCTGGTTCCGTTAGGTATAACATCATCTGCAAATAAACTGATTTTGTATTCCTTGCCTTTTATTTTTATCCCTTTTATTTTATTTTCTGTTCTTATCAGTTCTGCAAGTGGTTCTATGGCTAACGCGAACAATAAGGGCGATAGTGGGCATCCCTGTCTTGTTGATCTGCTTAAGTTAAAATGTTTTGATACATATCCATTTACTGTCACTCTTGCCAATGGCCCCTTATATAATGCTTTAATCCAATTAATATATTTCTCTGGTAGACTAAATTTTTGTAGTACCTTGAATAAATAATTCCATTCTACTCTGTCGAAGGCCTTCTCTGCGTCTAAAGCAACTGCTACTGTTGGAGTTTTATTTCCTTCTACTGCATGAATTAAGTTAATAAACTTACAAATATTATCTGTTGTTCGTCTTTTTTTATGAATCCAGTTTGGTCTAGACTTACTATTTTTGGTACATAATCAGCTAATCTGTTTGCTAATAATTTAGCTATTATCTTGTAATCTGTGTTAAGTAGAGATATTGGTCGATATGATGCTGGTGCAAGTGGATCTTTCCCTGCCTTTGGTATTACTGTAATTATTGCTGGTTTGCACGAATCTGGTAAGCTTTGTGTTTTATCAATCTGGTTGATTACTTCCAGGAGGGGAGGAATTAATAAATCTTTAAATGTTTTATAGAATTCTATTGGGAGACCATCCTCTCCTGGTGTTTTATTATTCGGCAGATTTTTTATTGTCTCTTGTATTTCTACTATTTCAAATGGTTCTATTAATTTATTTTGTTCCTCTGTTTGTAATTTCGGTAGTTCAATTTTAGTTAAGAATTCATCTATTTTGCCTTCTTTCCCTTCGTTTTCAGTTTGGTATAATTGTTCGTAGAATTCTCTGAAATTTTCATTAATTTCCGTTGGATTATATGTGATCTGTTTGTCTTTTTTCCTTGATGCCAATACCATTCTTTTAGTTTGTTCTGTCTTAAGCTGCCACGCTAGAATTTTGTGCGTTTTTTCTCCTAGTTCGTAATATTTCTGCTTTGTCTTCATTATATTTTTCTCCACCTTATATGTTTCAAATGTTTCATATTTTATTTTTTTATCTACCAATTCCCTTTTAGTAGTGTCTTCCTTCCTTGCTAATTCTTTCTCTATATCTGCTATTTCCTTTTCCAACTGTTCTGTTTCCTGATTGTAATCCTTCTTCATCTTAGTTACGTAACTTATTATTTGCCCTCTGATGAACGCTTTCATTGCGTCCCATAATATAAACTTATCCTTCACTGATTCCGTATTTATTTCAAAATACATTTTAATTTGTCTTTCTATAAATTCTCTAAAATCCTGTCTTTTAAGTAGCATGGGGTTTAATCTCCATCTATACATTTTTGGAGGGATATCCTCTATCCTCTATTGTCAATATCAAGGGTGAATGGTCCAATAATATTCTAGCTTTATATTCTGTTTTCCTAACTCTATCTTGTATACAAGCTGATAACAGGAATAAATCTATTCTTGAATATGTTTTATGTCTATCCGAATAATATGAATATTCCTTTTCCTTTGGGTGTTGTTTCCTCCATATATCCAAAAGTTGCATTTCTTGCATCGATTTAATTATAAATTTGGTTACTTTATTCTTTCTGTTAATTTTTTTCCCGGTTTTATGTATGTTTGAATCCAAATTGAGATTGAAATCCCCTCCTATTAATATATTCCCTTGCGTATCTGCTATCTTCAGAAAAATATCCTGCATAAATTTTTGATATTCTTCATTAGGCGAATATATATTAAGTAAATTCCAAAACTCCGAATATATCTGACATTTTATCATTACATATCTTCCTGCTGGATCTATTATTTCCTCTTCTATTTTAATTGGTACATTTTTACTGATTAATATAGCCACTCCTCTAGCTTTTGAGTTGTATGACGCTGCCGTTACATGTCCTATCCAATCTCTCTTTAATTTCTTGTGCTCCACTTCAGTTAAGTGTGTTTCTTGCACAAATGCAATATCAATTTTTTTCTTTTTTCAGTAAATTTAGCAGTTTCTTCCTTTTGATTTGGTTATGTATTCCATTAATATTTAAAGTCATATAGTTTAATGTAGCCATTTTATACTTTGTTTATCTTTCCCTTCCGTTTCCTCATCATCACCTTTCCTTCTCATCCATTTCTGCTTTCTTTCTTTGAACAGTTTATAAGACAACATTTTTAACACATCAAACATTCCCCTTATTCTCCTACCTAATATTTCTTTAACCCCATTGACCCCTCCCCTTCCTGAGTTGCCCATTATCCCTTGTCGGTCAACCACATCTCCCTTCTCCATTTGGATTTGCGAATTCACTCGCAAGCGTCAACTGATTTTGCAGTGACCGTAATTTCTCCCTACCCAGCCCCCCCCCCCAGAAAATATTTCAATTTTTATATACAACAAAGGTCACTCTCTAAATTCCCTCTTTACTCCTCTCTTCCCCTTTTTTCCCCTCATTCTTCTTTGGCTTGGCTTCGTGGACGAAGATTTATGGAGGGGGTAAAAAGTCCACGTCAGCTGCAGGCTCGTTTGTGGCTGACAAGTCCGATGCGGGACAGGCAGACACGGTTGCAGCGGCTGCAGGGGAAAATTGGTTGGTTGGGGTTGGGTGTTGGGTTTTTCCTCCTTTGCCTTTTGTCAGTGAGGTGGGCTCTGCGGTCTTCTTCAAAGGAGGTTGCTGCCCGCCAAACTGTGAGACACCAAGATGCACGGTTTGAGGCGATATCAGCCCACTGGCGGTGGTCAATGTGGCAGGCACCAAGAGATTTCTTTAGGCAGTCCTTGTACCTTTTCTTTGGTGCACCTCTGTCACGGTGGCCAGTGGAGAGCTCGCCATATAACACGATCTTGGGAAGGCGATGGTCCTCCATTCTGGAGACGTGACCCACCCAGCGCAGCTGGATCTTCAGCAGCGTGGACTCGATGCTGTCTACCTCTGCCATTTCGAGTACTTCGACGTTAGGGATGAAAGCGCTCCAATGGATGTTGAGGATGGAGCGGAGACAACGCTGGTGGAAGCGTTCTTCTCTATACACTATATATTTTCTTTTAAATTCACATACACTTATGTAATATATGTATTATATATGTATATAGTCCTATACACACGTCTTTTTAGTTCACAGTCTTTTGTACTCTCATTACACGTCTTCATCTCTCAGTCTATTTTGTAATTGTTCTGCAAATTTTCGTGCTTCCTCTGGATCCGAGAATAGTCTGTTTTGCTGTCCTGGAATAAATATTTTCAATACCGCTGGATGCTTTAGTATAAATTTATACCCTTTCTTCCATAAAATCGCCTTTGCTGTATTGAACTCCTTTCTCTTCTTCAGGAGTTCAAAACTTATTAATAAAAATTTTTTGCCCTTTGTACTCCAGTGGCTTGTTGCCCTCTCTTACTTTCTCCATTGTTTTCTCCAGTACCTTTTCTCTTGTAGTATATCTTAGGAATTTTAGTAAAATGGATCTTGGCTTTTGTTGTGGTTGTGGTTTAAAGGCTAATGCTCTATGTGCCCTTTCTATTTCCATTTCTTGCTGTAGTTCTGGACATCCTAAGATCCTGGGGATCCAATCTTTTATAAACTCTCTCATATTCTTGCCTTCTTCATCTTCCTTAAGGCCCATTATCTTTATATTATTTCTTCTGTTATAATTTTCCATTATATCTATTTTCTGAGCTAACAGCTCTTGTGTCTCTAACTTTTTTATTAGATTCCTCTAATTTCTTTTTTAAGTCCTCTACCTCCATTTCTACTGCTGCTTCTCGTTCTTCCACCTTGTCCATTCTTTTTCCTGTTTCTGATATGGTCATATCTATTTTATTCATTTTCTCTTCTGTATTGTTTATTCTTCTTCTTAAATCACTAAATTCTTGTGCTTGCCATTCTTTAAATGAATCCATGTATTCTTTAATAAGAGAAAGTATATCCTTTGTCTTGCCTTTCCCTTCTTCTTCCATTTCACTGTACTCTTCCTCTTCCTCTGGGTTGGCCATCTGTTGTTTCTTTGTTTTCTTTTTCTTCTCTTCTTTCTTGTTTTCGTTGTCTTCTATGTTCTCCTCTTGCTGCTGCTGTTCTGTAGCTGTCATTGCCGGCTGTGGAGATCGACTCCCCAGCTGGTCGCCCCTCCCGTCGGTGTGTTTTTTTGCATGCGCGGTTGCGCACTTTTACTCGGCTCAGCGAGCCATTTTTGTAGTCCACTTTCTACCGACCTGAGGGAGCGGGCTTCTCTCTCCACCGCGGGCCTCTTCGAACAGGTAAGGCCTTCTTCTTCCGTTGTCTTCTCTTCCTCTCTTCTTACCGTTGGTTTCGACTTTTCTTTTTTCGTCGCCATCTTCTTTCCACCTTTATATTCACTTTACTTTAATTTTTATTTTTGTGCCTTTGTGCTTTCCTTTATTTTTTTCAACTTTTCTGGAGAGGGCTGGAGTTCACCGTCCGGCCACTACTCCATCACTTGACTTCCCCCGGCGCGGACAGGGTGATGAAAAAAGCGTTTGGCATGCTGTCCTTCACCGGTCAAGGCACTGATGATAAGAGTTGGGACGTTGACTGTTCAGTGTTGTTGAGCCCACACTTGGATTATTGTGTGTATTTCTGGTTGCCCAGTTATAAAAAAGGATGTTACTAGGACTGGAAAGCTGCAGTTATAGGAATGATGGTATACGCCTGGGCTCTCTACCCCTGGCTTGTAGGAGATTGAATGGTGAACATAAAAGGCATATCAAATTGTAAGGGCCATTGAGATGAATTCTCAGTCTTTTTCCAAGGGTAAGGGAGTCTAAAGATTGAGAGTATTGATTTAAGGTACTGGGGGAAAGATTTAAAGGGTCCTGTCACTTGGTCTAATATGTATGTAGAACAAATTGCCAGAAGAAGAGGTAGAGGAGGGTACAGTTGTTTAAAAGGCATCGAGATAGCCATATTTGACTCGGAAAGGTTTAGAGGAATATGGGAAAACACAGGCAAGTGGGACGAGCTTGGTCAGTATGAAAATTTAGGCTGAAGAGCATGCATGTGTGCTACTGTACTCTGACATGGGAACACAATAGATGTTTGTGTCAACCCGACTATATTGAAACCCCCAGGATGAGATCAGGGAAAGTTGGCACTTGACCTGTGAGCCAGATTGTCAATTTTCTTTAGAGTATTTTAAACAGAATTTTAATCATATTGTGTGTATGTGTTATGCTAAGGGGTAAAATTAACAGGAATGGGGAGATTAGAGCAATGAATGAGACCATTCAGCTCCACCTGTTTATGTCCATTTTATGTACCACATGACTTTTCACAGAGCCCTGGGAAAATAACCTGATCCTTATTCCTTGGGTATCATTTTCTTAAAGCCTCCATATTATTCTCAGTGGACAAGTTGGGCTGAAGGGCCTTTTTCATTGCTGTATTGTATAGACCTGCTCTATTGGTGCCTTTTGACTGATGTGCAGCTGTTCTGTTTTTAATTTGTTTTGGGTTCTGTGAGAATTAAAAGCAAGAATTACTGGAAGCTCTGCCATTTAAACAGCATCTGCGGAGGGAAATGGCCATTGACGTTTCAATAAAACTTGGGGAAAGTTCAAAATGTTTGTTTTTAAAGCGCAGAGAAGTGGGGGGAGTGTAGAAGATTGCCTTTGATAGGAAGGAAACAAAATGATTGAGAGGGTAGAAAAATTTCACAGCTGCTTTTCTTTCAGTTTTCCTACATGCACATTTCTTGCTCTAAGTCCCATGGGACATTTTATTGTTATAGGCATCATATGAATGAAAATTGTTTTCAATGGTACCTTTATTGATAAATACATCAGGCAGTAATACAAGTACACTATGAAGAAAATGAATTGTACTGGAAATTTGAGATTGAGATCAAGCATCAACTCTTGAGAATGCTTGTGCAATTGTTTTGGGACTTTCCCAGTGACAATTATTTTTAAAGATTTGCTTGAAAATTGGAGCTGGTCTTTACTCCTGGTTAAATGCATTGCATCCAATTGTCTTTCAATTGGAGATGCTGTGAAACCTATCTCATTCTTAGTTGAGTGGTTCCACACTATCCTTTGCAATCAAATGCTGTATATGGGCAAATAAATAATGGATGATTATCTGTACTTGTTAAAGATGAGGGAGCAGGTGACTAAAGCTGAAAGATGAGATTACAGATCTAGTCAACATTTGGCTGGATGCTCCCAAGACGTCGTACTGATGGGGTCTTGCTCATCTGAGCCTTTCCTTCCACTTGACTCTATCTTGTTTTGGCCTTCCCACCTGTGTAAGTCATTGATAACACTTCTGTTGACTAAGCTTAATTTTGCCACCACAAATTTCCTTCTCCCTTATTTTAAAATTTTTCATACTATGAACCATATTAACTAAAATACACACAACCATTTCTCTCTTGAAAATACACAGTGTCATTTTCCCCCCTCCCTCCTTCCCACCCCCCTCCCCACCCACTAAGCGTTCAACATACACAATACAATAAACCCATTAAACAATGTCATCACACAATGAAAATAAACAAGAAAATTGTGTCATCTACTTTTACACACTGGGTCAGTTCACTTCGTCTTCTTCTCGTTCTATCATTTTAGGGGTGGAGGTCCACGGTAGGCCCTCTCTGCGGTGTTCCATGTACGGTTCCCACATTTGTTCGAATACTGTGACTTTATTTTTAAAAATTATATGTTATTTTTTTTTCCAATGGAATACATTTATTCATTTCTATGTACCATTGCTGTACTCTCAGGCTCTCTTTTGATTTCCAGGTTGACATTATACATTTTTTTGCTGCAGCTAAGGCTATCATAATAAATCTTTTTTTGTGCTTCATCCAAATTGAGGCCTACTTCTTTACTTCTTATATTACTTAGAAAAAAGATCTCTGGATTTTTTGGTATGTTGCTTTTTGTGATTTTATTTAATACCTGATTTAGATCTTCCCAAAACTTTTCCACTTTCTCACATGCCCAAATTGCATGTACTGTTGTTCCCGTTTCCTTCTTACAGCTAAAACATCTATCTGATACTGTTGGGTCCCATTTATTTAACTTTTGGGGCGTGGTGTATAGCCTGTGTAACCAATTATATTGTATCTTGCGAAATCTCGTGTTTATTGTATTTCTTATAGTTCTGGAGCATAGCTTTTTCCATGTTTCATTTTTTATCTTTATGTTTAGATCTTGTACCCACTTTTGTTTGGGTTTACAGCTTATTTCATCGTTCTCTTTCTCTTGCTGCTTGATGTACATGTTTGTTATAAATCTTTTAATTATCATTGTGTCTGTAATCACATATTCAAAGCTGCTTCCTTCTGGTAACCTCAGCCTGCTTCCCAATTTGTCCTTTAAGCAGGTTTTCAGTTGATGGTATGCAAACATTGTACTGTGAGTTATACCATATTTGTACTTCATTTGTTCAAAAGATAATAAATTATTTCCCAAAAAACAATTTTCTATTCTTTTGATCCCTTTTCTCTCCCATTCTCTGAAGGAAAGGTTATCTATTGTGAAAGGGATTAGTTGATTTTGCGTCAATAATAATTTTGGTAGTTGGTAATTTGTTTTTTTTTCCTTTCTACATGAATCTTCTAAATGTTAAGTAAATGGTGCAGTACTGGTGAGCTTTTATGTTGCACCAGTTTTTTTTTAATTTTTTATTTTTCACACCATAAATCACATTAGTCATGATACACACTTTTTACTTTTCACACATATACAGTGACATTTTCTCCCCCCCCCCTCCTCCCAACTCACCCCCCCCTCCCATCCATTTAAGGTATACAATGTAGGATACATTAAACCAGTCAGACAATGTTGTCACTCAACAAAAATACACCAGAAATTCTACTGAGTCCATTCTTTTCTTTCCTTCTCCTTCCATCAACTTAGGTAATGATTGTCCCCGGTAGGTTTTCGCTATTGTATTTAATGTAAGGCTCCTATATTTGTTCGAATATTTCAATATTATTTCTTAAACTATATGTTATTTTTTCTAATGGAATACATTTATTCATTTCTATATACCATTGTTGTATTTTCAAATTATCTTCCAATTTCCAGGTTGACATAATACATTTTTTTGCTACGGCTAGAGCTATCTTAACAAATCTTTTTTGTGCATCCTCCAAATCAATTCCAAATTCTTTGTTTTTTATGTTACTTAAGAGAAAGATCTCTGGATTCTTTGGTATATTGTTTTCTGTTATTTTATTTAATATCTGATTGAGATCTTCCCAAAATTTTTCTACATTCTCACATGTCCAGATTGCTTGAATTGTTGTTCCCATTTCTTTTTTACATCGAAAACATCTATCAGATACTGTTGGGTCCCATTTATTTAACTTTTGAGGTGTAATGTATAGTCTGTGTATCCAGTTATATTGTATCATATGTAGCCTCGTATTTATTGTATTTCTCATCGTTCCAGAACATAATTTCTCCCATGTTTCCTTTTTTATCTTTATACTTAAAACTTGTTCCCATTTTTGTTTAGTTTTACCATTTGTTTCCTCATTCTCCTTTTCTTGCAGTTTAATATACATATTTGTTATAAATCTTTTGATTATCATTGTATCTGTAATCACATAGTCAAGGTTACTTGCCTCTGGCAAACTCAAACTGCTTCCTAATTTATCCTTCAAGTAGGATCTCAATTGGTAATATGCCAGCGCTGTATCTTGAGTTATATTGTACTTATCTTTCATTTGTTCAAAGGATAAGAATCTATTTCCTGAAAAACAATTTTCCATTCTTTTAATCCCTTTTTTTTCCCATTCTCTAAAGGAAAGGTTATCTATTGTAAAAGGGAGTAACTTGTTTTGCGTCAATATTAGTTTTGGTAATTGATAATTTGTTTTATTTCTTTCTACATGAATCTTCTTCCAAATATTGAGGAGATGATGTAATACTGGAGAACTTCTATGTTGTACCAATTTTTCATCCCATTTATATAATATGTGTTCAGGTATCTTTTCCCCTATTTTATCTAATTCTAATCTCGTCCAGTCTGGTTTTTCCCTTGTTTGATAAAAATCTGATAGGTATCTTAATTGTGCGGCTCTATAATAATTTTTAAAGTTTGGCAGTTGTAAGCCTCCTTGTTTATACCATTCTGTTAATTTATCTAGTGCTATCCTCGGTTTCCCCCCTCCATAAAAATTTCCTTATTATTTTCTTTAGCTCATTGAAGAATTTCTCTGTTTTTTTTAAATTTTTTATTTTTCACACCATAAATCACATTAGTCATGATACACACTTTTTACTTTTCACACATATACAGTGACATTTTCTCCCCCCCCCCCCCTCCCAACTCACCCCCCCCCTCCCATCCATTTAAGGTATACAATGTAGGATACATTAAACCAGTCAGACAATGTTGTCACTCAACAAAAATACACCAGAAATTCTACAGAGTCCATTCTTTTCTTTCCTTCTCCTTCCATCAACTTAGGTAATGTTTGTCCCCGGTAGGTTTTCACTATTGTATTTAATGTAAGGCTCCCATACTTGTTCGAATATTTCCATATTATTTCTTAAACTATATGTTATTTTTTCTAATGGAATACATTTATTCATTTCTATATACCATTGTTGTATTTTCAAATTATCTTCCAATTTCCAGGTTGACATAATACATTTTTTTGCTACGGCTAGGGCTATCTTAACAAATCTTTTTTGTGCATCCTCCAAATCAATTCCAAATTCTTTGTTTTTTATGTTACTTAGGAGAAAGATCTCTGGATTCTTTGGTATATTGTTTTCTGTTATTTTATTTAATATCTGATTGAGATCATCCCAAAATTTTTCTACACTCTCACATGTCCAGATTGCATGAATTGTTGTTCCCATTTCTTTTTTACATCGAAAACATCTATCAGATACTGTTGGGTCCCATTTATTTAACTTTTGCAGTGTAATGTATAGTCTGTGTAACCAATTATATTGTATCATATGTAGCCTCGTATTTATTGTATTTCTCATCGTTCCAGAACATAATTTTTCCCATGTTTACTTTTTTATCTTTATATTTAAATCTTGTTCCCATTTTTGTTTAGTTTTACCATTTGTTTCCTCATTCTCCTTTTCTTGCAGTTTAATATACATATTTGTTATAAATCTTTTGATTAACATTGTATCTGTAATCACATATTCAAGGTTACTTCCCTCTGGTAAACTCAGATTGCTTCCTAATTTGTCCTTCAAGTAGGCTCTCAGTTGGTAATATGCCAGCGCTGTATCTCCAGTTATATTGTACTTATCTCTCATTTGTTGAAAGGATAAGAATCTATTTCCTGAAAAACAATTTTCCATTCTTTTAATCCCTTTTTTTTCCCATTCTCTAAAGGAAAGGTTATCTATTGTAAAAAGGAGTAACTTGTTTTGCGTCAATATTAGTTTTGGTAATTGATAATTTGTTTTATTTCTTTCTACATGAATCTTCTTCCAAATATTGAGGAGATGATGTAATACTGGAGAACTTCTATGTTGTACCAATTTTTCATCCCATTTATATAATATGTGTTCAGGTATCTTTTCCCCTATTTTATCTAATTCTAATCTCGTCCAGTCTGGTTTTTCCCTTGTTTGATAGGTATCTTAATTGTGCGGCTCTATAATATTTTTTAAAGTTTGGCAGTTGTAAGCCTCCTTGATTATACCATTCTGTTAATTTATCTAGTGCTATCCTCGGTTTCCCCCCTCACCATAAAAATTTCCTTATTATTTTCTTTAGCTCATTGAAGAATTTCTCTGTTAAGGGAATTGGTAACGATTGAAATAGGTATTGTATCCTTGGGAAGATATTCATTTTAATGCAATTTACCCTTCCTATCAGTGTTAGTGGTAAATCTTTCCAATGTTCTAAGTCACACATGTCAAACTCTGGCCCGCGGGCCAAATTTGGCCCGCAAGATCATTTCAAAAATGTATTAGAGGTGGCCCGCCCTGCAGCGAGAGCCGATGCTGTTTTTTGGTAATGTTACCCCCACCATCCTCCCCCTTCATTGCACATTCTTCCCCACCCCTTAACTATCCCCTCCCCCCCTAAAACCACCCCCTTAAAAGATGGCCAGAATATTCTCAAAAAGGAATCCAGAATGGTAAAGTTCCACAAACCTTCTGCTGGGAATCCTAACAACACCCGGGCATCAGATCCACGGGTCGCGGAGGGAGCAAGAGTGTTGCAGGTTGACCGTGCAAACTTTGAGAACGGGGGAAACAAAATTGTAACATGAGAAGTCTGTCGATGTCATCAGCCGGCAAGCCAGTTGGAAGGCTCCCCGCACAACCAGTCACTTCTCCCACCTGTCGAGCGGAGCGGCGGATTGGCGAGCGCCTGTGATTTCCTGTCGGCACGACGGACATGGCAGGCTGCGCACGGCCCCCGCTGTTCCACAAAGGCTGATCGGCAGCGCGCTGGGCCTGAGTGGGTGGGTAAGGAGGAGTGGGCAGAAGGTGTAGGTGAGGAGTAATGGGCAGGGGAAGTTATGGTGGTGCGAGGGGCAGTTAGAGGGAGGGATGAGTAGAAGGAGGGGTGGATAGGGAAGAGGTAAAAGTGGAGGTGCAGGGCGAGTAGGGCAGGGGTGATTAGAGGGCGAGAGACGGGTAGAGGGAGGAACAGGTTGAGGGGAGAGGCAGTAGAGGGGCATGTATAGGATGGGGTGGGTAGAGGCAGAATGAGTGGAGTGAGGGGTGAGTAGAGGTTGGGTAAAGGACTGGTCAGGTAGTAGGAAGGTGGGTCGAGTATGAATAGAGGCCTCGAGCCTGAGGACTGAACAGGAAATGCTGAGTCCTGATGCAGGCCAAAATGGACACAGCCTATGAATGCTGACTACATCTCCACAGGGGCCAAATATGTTTCCCTCAGGTCAAGCAAAGGATGAACTTGAGCTATCTACTCCTGACCTGTAACATTATACTCCTAAAGTTATATCCTAAAGTTTAACATTACATATGTTGAAAGAAGAGAAAACATGCAGATGTTGTTGAAAATTTTCAATCAATATTTAGTTCGGCCCTCGACTTAGTCCAAGTTTTTAATTTTGGCCCTCCGTGAATTTGAGTTTGACACCCCTGTTCTAAGTCATCTTGTAATTTCTTCATTAATGGCTGATAATTTAATTTGTATAGATGGCCTAGATTATTATCTAGTCTAATACCTAGGTATCGGATTGCTTGTGTTTGCCATTTAAATGGTGATTCTTTCTTAAACTTTGTGAAACCCGCATTATTCATTGGCATCGCTTCACTTTTATTTGCGTTGATCTTGTACCCCAATATTTCTCCATATTCCTTCAATTTCTTATGTAATTCTTTTATTGATAATTCTGGTTCTGTTAAGTATACTATGACATCATCTGCAAATAGACTGATTTTATATTCCTTCTCTTTTAGTTTTATCCCTTTTATTTTATTTTCTGTTCTTATCAGTTCTGCCAAGGGTTCTATAGCTAAAGCGAACAGTGAGGGAGATAGTGGACATCCTTGCTTAGTTGACCTGCTTAATTTAAATTGGTTCAATATATATCCATTTACTGTCACCTTCGCCAATGGTCCCTTATATAATGTTTTAATCCAATTAATATATTTCTCTGGTAGGTTGAACCTCTGTAGTACTTTGAATAAATAATTCCATTCTACCCTGTTAAAGGCTTTCTCTGCATCTAAAGCAACCGCCACTGTTGGCGTCTTATTTCCTTGTACTGCATGGATTAAGTTAATGAACTTACAGATATTGTCCGTTGTTCGTCTTTTAATAAATCCAGTTTGGTCTATTTTTGGTACACAGTCGGCCAATCTGTTTGCTAATAGTTTAGCTTTTATCTTATAATCTGAGTTAAATAGAGATATTGGTCTATACAATGCTGGCATGAGTGGATCTTTCCCCGACTTTTGTTTTACTGTAATTATTGCTGTTTTACATGAATCTGGCATGTTTTGTGCTTCTTCAATCTGGTTCTTACTTCCAGGAGAGGAGGAATTAATAAGTCTTTAAATGTTTTATAGAATTCTATTGGGATCCGTCCTCTCCAGGCGTTTTATTGTTCGGTAGCTTTTTTAATATATCCTGTATTTCCTCTATTTCAAATGGTTTTATCAGTTTGTTTTGCTCCTTGCAATTTCGGTAGTTCAATTTTAGCTAGAAACTCATCTGTTTTGTCTTCTTTCCCTTTGTTCTCAGTTCGGTATAATTGCTCGTAGAATTCCTTGAAGTTTTCATTGATCTCTGTTGGGTTATATGTAATTTGTTTGTCCTTTTTTCTTGATGCCAATACCGTTCTTTTAGCTTGTACTGTTTTAAGCTGCCAAGCTAGTATTTTGTGCGTTTTTGTTCTCCTAGCTCATAATACTTCTGCTTTGTCTTCATTATGTCCTTCTATAGCTAAATATGTTTCGTATTTTATTCTTTTGTCCGCCAATTTTCTTTTTGTTGTATCTTCCCTTGTTGCTAATTCTTTTTCTATTTACTATTTCCCTTTCCAGCTGTTCTATTTCCTTCTCCCTTAAATGATATGCTTTTATTTGGATGTCTCCAAACACAATACACTTTCCTTTTAAGACGATGAAACTTCCTCTTGTTTCTTGACGTACTTCCATTTCTTTTCCTGTCAGTAGTAAAATGACAAGCAATCTCCATACAAATCAGTGCTGTGGCATTGGAGACATGGGCTGGAGGGAGATTTGAGTTTCATTCAACGTGCATAGCTCTGAAAGTGTCTGCACAAACAAATGGGATGAAGGTGGTGCATGGCATGTTTGCCTTTGTTAAGTGGGACATTGCGTATAAGAGTGAGGAAGTGATGTTGCAGCTTTTTTGTAAAGTTACTTTGGCAATACTCTGTGCAATTCTGCTTGCCTTATTACATGTAAGATGTGTGTTCTTTGGTAAGATATTGAAGAGGTTTACCAGGATGCTTCCAGGATTAAATGGTGAGCTTTGTGGTGAGGTTGAACAAATCTATATGGTTTTCCTTGGACCTCATAGCAGACCTGATAGAAGCTCGTAAAGCTTTTCCAGGGTGGAAAAATATCATATGCTAGAGTGTGCATTTATGATGAGAGGGTGAAAATTTAAAGGAAATTTATGGGGCAATTCCCCCCCCCCCCCCCCCATACGTGGTACATGGCTGAACAACCTGCCACAGATTGAGGTGGAAGCAGACACAATAGTAGCACTTGATCCCTTAACCAAGAAAGCACATCAATGACTCAAGTTCAGAAGCTGAAGGAAATTTGGCATGTTCCCAACTTTATTGATATACCATTGAAGTTAAAAGTTTAAATTTATTGTCAGAGTACATTGTCTCCATGGATTGTCACCTTGTCGTGGTGGAGAGGTTTGTGTGGTTTGTTCTGTGACTCCCCCAACCCCAGAGCGATCCGTCTGAGGCTATGCTCCTGGTAGTGCCATGATGGTAAGGTCAAGGGTGAACTTCCTATTAAAGAGCAATCCAACCAAGTCATCAACAATGGAGCAGGTGGATGAAGTTATTTCAAACTCAACGGCTGTGAAGGCTGCAACAAATCCATCAGCTCCAATCGCCATAGTTTTCAATCCACTGGATTTGTGAAGTACTGTGTGCTTCTTGGAGGGCAACATCAAGTACACATTAAACAAATACACGCACCAGGCTTCTTTTCTCTGTGGATCAACGGAACGAAGGCCATCATCCTCGACTATGAGGGATAAACATGACGAGATATACAACCCTGAGATTCTTCTTGCAGGTCAGGCAAAATTTCTAATTATTGGTAACTAAATGGTGCTCAAGAGAAAAATGTATACAGAAGAGAAAAGTATTCAGCAATATATAATGAGCAAAGTAAGAGACCTTGAATGAGTCTCTGAAGGTGTCTGTTGTTTAGGAGTTTGATGGTTGAGAGGGGTAGCATCTATTCCTGAACCTGGAGGTACGAGTCCTGTGGATACTGTACCTCTTTTCTGATGGCAACAGTGAAAACTAAGCATATCCTGGTTGGTGTGAAGATTGTTACTGCTCTCTGTTGGCAGCGTTCCAAGCCCTTTGCTTGTGGTGTACTGGGGTGTGACCACTACCTTTTGCATGGCTTTCTGCTCAGAGGTATTGATGCAGTAGAAAATATGTAATTTGGATGCATCACAACTTGGTACAGGATCTGTTCTCTTTGGGTGCTATGAATTCAGCTCAGGCCATCATGCAAACCAGTTTCCCCTCTGTTGCCTCCATCGGTACCTCTTCCTGCCTCAGGAGAGCTGCCAATATATTAAAGGACCTATCGCATTCACACTTTTCTTCCCCCCCACCCCCCCCCATACCCCCAACTTCCTTTGGTAGAAAATGCATGTTTTTTTTCTCCGAATTCAAAGATGGTTTCTTTCCTGCTGTTTTCAGACTTTTAATTGTACCGTTCAAAAGGTGATACTGTAACTGCTTTTTTTGGATGTTGTGTTTTGTCTTAATAACACTATACCCTTTGTTTTTTGACGTCTTTTAACACTCAGGTGCACCTTATTATTGCACTGGGTTGACTTGCTTAGAGAGCCCGCACAATTTTTTTTTGATTACAGGTATCTAACCTTTTATCTGCGGTCATCAGGACCGGACACCTGGCATTGTTTGGAATCTTCCGGATTTTGGAATCATTTTGATTTCAGTCCCTTTAAGCCTGCCTAAGTTGTGTTGCCTTCTCTTTTTCTCTCTTCCTCACGCCCCCCCCCCCTCACCCCCCCGTCCGAGTCATGCTGCTGTCTCTCTCTTCATTTCGCCCCCACCCCTCCACCAGTGCCTGGAGAATGGACTGCTTTTTGGTTCCCCAGTGCTGGCACAGTGGATTCAGCTGCATGTGGGAATTATGGGTAGCAATGACAGAATATGCAGAGAATGGAGGGATATGGGCCACGTGTAGTCAAAAGAGATTTGATTTAATTTGGGATCATGTTTGCCAAATGTGGGCTGAAGAACGTGTTTCTCTGTTGTGCTGTTCTTTGTTGTTCTACAAAATGCTGTTTATTACAATTTTGTTTTCTTTTGAAAATGTTGTGGAATATTCCTGTGTAAACTTTCAATTGTTTAACCACTGCAAGAAAAGTGGAAGTCTTTGTCAAACTTTTGTATTTTGTGTTGATGGCGCTTCATGATGGTATTGGCAAAAAAGGAGTGCAAATGCAGAATAGTTTAATTGTATTTTTTTCCCTCAAACATGGTAATTTTGTCTCTTGATGGCAGAAATTGTAGTATTAAATAATTATACGGACATCGTTGGTACTAATCTTTGAGACTGATGTCCATTATAAAGTGCTTTTTTGTTTGACATTTGAACACCCATATTTCCAAAGAAAATTGTTTCCTATCAAGAACAATTGTTTTAAAACATTGTTGGATTTTCCTAACCCATTCTATCATTTGTTTTGGAGGGATGAAATAAGCAATGAATGAAGCTTGCTGTTGAAAGTAAAATGTAATATATGATAAGTTGTTTCATTTTCAAGTTTAAATAAGTTAAATAGTTCAGGAATGTAGAAAGTGTTTTATAATAGATATGTCCTTCTGGGTGTTCTTCATACTGGATATTATAAGTTACAAATCCGTACTGGAGCACATTGTTGACTTTGTGGTTATGAATAATTTATATCCACCTTTTTTCTTGCAACTGATTTTAAAAACCTCATCCCAGAGATTTACCTGTCTCATTTGAAAGAAAACATTATAGGTATTCTAAATCGTTTGGGGACATTTTTAAAAATTTTGTTTTCTGTTACAAACATTATCTTGGGAAATACTCCAAAAAAAGTAATACTTTTAAAGTCCTTCCAATTAAATGGCCCCATTGCTTGAATTGGGTAGATTGTTGATCTAATACAGTCATCATGTAAAAGTGAATAAAGGTTTCTTCATTGCTAAACAACCAATATTTTAAAACTTCATTGGTTAGCACTTTGAACTAAATGTCATTTTTTGAAATTGTTTCATGAGAAAGTCCAGCATTTCAATGTTTCCTGTTTCGTGTAGAATGGTTTATTTGTAACATCCATGTATGAAGGAAGTGGATTAATGGCTGCCTGAAATTGTCTGTCTTATGAGTTGTGTGTACAAAAGACACCAGGAATGACATTTGTATATATTTTTTTATTTCTTATCAAAAATATAGTGAGAGCTGAAACAATGAAGAATGCTCAATGTTCCAAATTTGTTTTTCATCAAATATAATATACAGGTACCTTAAAATCCCAGCTAACATTTTTTTGTCTAAGGCACACATGTCAAACTCAGGCCCGCGGGCCAAATTTGGCCCGTGATATAATTATATTTGGCCCGCAAGATCATATAAAATATGTATTAGAGCTCCGCCGCGCAGCTAATACTACAAATCCCAGAATGCTTTGCAAATGCGTTGGCGTCAGCCCGCTAATCGCCCCCACCTCCTCTCTTTACTTTCATTAGCACCTGCGACCTGTCGCCAAACTCACGTGTAATAAACCCCTTACGAAAAATGGCCAAACGAAAGACAGAAAACAGGACCTTTCAAGACAGGTGGGAGGCAGACTATAGTTCATCAGTTTAAAAGACAAACCTGTTTGTCATTGAAGCAAGTTGTTATTTTTTTGACTTGTTGGCTTGTGGAAAAAAAATACATTTAAAAGGAGCTTAAAGGCTATAGAGAAATATTATTTATTGAACATTTTATTTCTCAGTTTAACCAAAACTATTATTAAACATTTATTTTAATAAGAAAAAGTTTAACGTTACATATGTTGAAAGAAGAGAAAACATGCAGATGTTGTTGAAAATTTTCAATAAATATTTAGTTTGGCCCACTCCTTAGTCCAAGTTTTTAATTTTAGCCCTCTGTGAATTTGAGTTTGACACCCCTGGTCTAAGGGATTTAAAGCTATAAATGGTGGTGGTGGGGGGGGGGGGGTGAGGGAAGAGCTATTATAAATTGAATGTAGGTTTGGTGGTAAGCAGCACATCTTTCTATCCCCATTGCTGATACTGTACAATTCCTTAACTTGGCTACAGTCAAAATAAAATCATCCCACCAAGTGTTATACGTTGGAAAAGCAAAAATAGAATTTGCGACAGATCAGGCAGTGAGAAGAGATGGTTTGGGTTAATTTGTTTGCTTGCCTTCACTGTTGACTGATCTCTGGGAGTTGGATGGTGTGATTTATCACGGGGAATTTAGTGAAGCCTCTGCCCCAAGTGAAAGTAAACTTGCTATCAACAAATTCAAAATGTACAGTAATGGAGAGAAAGAGGAACCTCTACCTTTTTAAAACAGGAACTGAATTTAAATTTGTCTCTCCATTTAGAATTCCAACGTTTTATATCATTGTTTGGTGTTTCAGTTAAAATGTAGAGTAAACTCTGTTCTACACTGAATAAATTCCATTTAATACATTTTTCTTGCCTTTTTTCACATTTCCTTGTGATGTGCAGAATTCCACTAATGTAACTGCATCAGCCAGATTTTATACCATATTCCCACAACTGTTGTAGTGTACAAGAAATTTCTAAACATCTATATGCAATGACCTTTGATAAAGCAGATACTTAGTATTTTAAATTAAATTAAATTTGCCAATTAAACATCACCCTTAAAGTCTTTTTTATTTGTTTTGATGTTATAAATGCAGTTTCTAAAATGTCTTGGTAACCAGGCTACTGCTTCAACTGGCCCTTTTGAGAAAATTATAACTTTACAGCTAATATTTACTTTTGTGGTTTGACTTTGAGATGTTTACTCTTAGAATTATATTGGAAATATTGTGCTTTTTTAAAAAAAAAACGAATGAATGTTTTGAGCAAATCTACCAATGATGTTTAATTTAATAGGTGGAGATGCCAACTAGAGAGGGAGCTGTGTTGGATTTACTGTTGGGGAATGAGATGGGTTAGGTGACAGAGGTATGTGTGGGGGAGCACTTTGGGTCCAGTGATCATGGTGCCATTAGCTTCAAGGTAATTATGGAAAAGGATAGGTCTGGACCCAGATTTGAGGTTTTTGAGTGAGGAAAGACTAGGTTTGAGGAGATGCGAAAGGATTTACAAGGGGTGGATTGGGACAATTTGTTTTCTGGGAAGGATGTAATAGAGAAATGGAGGTCTTTTAGAGGAGAGATCTTTATATACCTGTTAGATTGAAAGGTAAGGTCAAAAGTTTGAGAGAGTCATGGTTCTCAAGGGATATTGGAAACTTGGTTCGAAAAAAGGAGTACTACAATGAATATAAGAAACAGGGAAAAAAGGAGATGTTTGGGTACTATATTGAATGTAAAAAGAATCTTAAGAAAGAAATTAGAAAAGCTAAAAGAAGGGATGAGGTGGCTATAGCAAGCAGGGTGAAAATAAATCCAAAGGGTTTCTACAAATATGTAAATAGCGAAAGGAAAATGAGAGATAAAATTGGTCCAATAGAGAATCAGAAAGGACAAATGTGTGTGGAGCCAAAAGAGATGGGGGAGGTCTTGAACAATTTCTTTTCCTCAGTATTTACTGGGAAGAAGGATATTGAACTGTGCAGGGTAAAGGAAGCAAAGGGGGTAAATATGGAGACTATAGTGATTAAGAAAGGTAGTACTGGAGCTTTTGAAAGGTGGATAAGTCTCCAGGATTTTCCCCAGCATCTTGAGAGAAGTTAGTGAGGAAATAGCGGAGGCTCTGGCAGTGATTTTTCAAATGTCATTAGAGATGGGTATAGTGTCGGAGGACTGGCGTGTTGTTTAAAAAGGGTTCGAGGACCAAGCCTAGCCATTATCGGCCTGTAAGTTTGACGTCTGTGGTGGGTGAATTGATGGAAAGCGTTCTTGGAGAGAGAGAGAGAGATATCTATAGATATCTATACAGATCTATAGATATTTATACAAATCCATATAGATCTATAGATATCTATATAGATCTATAGATAGATATGGGACAGGGTCTGATCAGGGACAATCAACACGGATTTGTGCGTGGAAGGCAGTGTTTGACCAATCTTGTTGAATTATTTGAAGAGGTGACTAGGAATGTTAATGAGGGTAGAGCAGTGGATGTTGTCTATATGGACTTCAGTAAGGCCTTCGATAAGGTTCTGCATGGGAGGTAAGTTAGGAAGGCTAAGTCCCTGGGTGTTAATTTGGAGATAGTCAAATGGATTCAACAGTGGCTGGAAGGAAGGTGCCAGAGGAGAAGTAGTAGATAATTGTTTGTCAGGATGGAGGCCGGTGACAAGCGGTGTACCTCAGGGTTTGATATTTTTGTCATATATGTTAATGATCTGGAGGATGGGGCGGTAAATTGGATTAGTAAATATGCAGATGATACTAAAATGGGGAGAATTGTGGATGATGAAGAGGGTTTTCAAAGATTACAGAGGGATTTAAACTGCTTAGAGGAGTGGGCAGAAAGATGGCAGATGGAGTTTAATGCTGATAAGTGTGAAGTGCTTCATTTTGGAAAGAATAATCAAAGCAAGACATATGTGGTAAATGGGAGGGCATTGAAGAATGCAGTGGAGCAGAAATATCTAGGAATAATGGTGCATTGTTCCCTGAAGGTAGGAGTGCATGTGGATAGGATGGTGAGGAAGGCCTTTAGTATGCTTGCCTATATAAATCGGTGCATAGAATATAGGAGTTGGGAAGTAATGATGAAACTATACAAGGCATTGGTGAGGCCAAATTTAGAGTACTGTGTGCAGTTCTGGTCACCGATTTATAGGAAGGATATTAATATAGAGAGAATGCGGAGAAGATTTACAAAAATGTTGCCTGGGTTTCAACATCTAGAATACAAGGAAAGATTGAGCAAATTAGGTCTTTATTCCTTGGAACGTAGAAGGCTGAGAGGGGATTTGATAGAGGTGTTTAAGATGATGAGAGAGATAGATAGAGTTGATGTGGAAAGGCTTTTCCCATTGAGAGTAGGACAGATGGATACAAGAGGTCATGGGTTGAGAGTTGACGGGCAAAGGTTTAGGAGTAACATGAGGGGGAACTTCTTTACTCAGAGAGTGGTTACTGTGTGGAATGGGCTTCCGGGAAAGGGGGTGGAGACAGGGTCAATTTTGTCATTTAAGAAAGAGTTGGATGAGTATATGGATGGGAGGGGGATGGAGGGATATGGGCAGAGTGCTGGTAGGTGGGATTAGAGGAGGGTACTTGGATCAGTGTGGACTAGAAGGGCCAAATTGGCCTGTTTCCATGCTGTAATTGTTATATGGTTACAATACCAACTGTATTGAAAATTAGTGAAAATGCTTCCCATCATCCATAAATCACAGTGCTGTACTTTGTTTAGAAATAGCATCCTTTGTTGGTCTGCATTATTTGGTTTGTTTGCACAGTTGATGCAGATGTTATCATTCCTATCTATTTATGTTGAATATACTTGTGTTTCCACTAAAGAAACTTATTGGTTGGGCAGCAAGTGAACAAAAGGTGAGCAGCTTGAAATTTTAAATTAAAAGGAAATAGCTGGAAAATATGGAAAAAGAAGCAGTATTAATGTTTCAGTGGAACACTAAAGTCTGCAGATGCTGTGATTCTAGTTAAAAATACACAAAGGCTAGAGGAACTCAGCATATCTCGCAGTACCCATTGGAGGTAAAGATGTACAACTGATGTATAGAAACCAGAGAAGTTGAAGTTAATGCCCTTTGATTGGAGGGTGCCCAGACAGAATCTGGGGAGTTGTTCCAAATAACTGCAGGAAGCCTCCGTCCAGCAGTGCACTAGGCCACGGACAGACATGCCGTCAAGGGAATGGGTTTGGGAATTGAAATGGAATTCAAGCCTCTTATCTTTCATAAAAGAAAGGATTAGTTGTTTAAAGTAATTGACAACAGGGTTATTTGCAAATAACAAAAATGTCTGTGATAGAATGGAGAAAGGTTGAATGTGCTGGTTGAGAAAGACTGAAGGCTGCAATTGTAGATCTTTATTGGAAAATATACAATATGTCGGTGGGGGGGGGAGGAAGGGAACTTTTGAGATACAAAACAAGATGGTTCTTGTTAATATCCCCTTCTATTTGTACCTCTAGACAACTGTGATCAAGAGGCTTTATCTTAGCTGGAACCACCACTTTGTTAACTATGCTCTCTGCATAGATGCTGCCTCACTTATTGTTGGGTAAAAATTAATTCTGCAATTTAAATGCATGACTTTTCTGTTTGACTTTAATTGACAGTAGCAATACTCACGTGCTTATCTTTCAAAATAAATGTTGAACTTCAAAATCTTTTAATATACAGCCGCACTCTTCCCTTTTTTCAGGAATCTGGTTTTGAAGTGGAAAATACAAGGCCACAAATAGATCTTTAGTTTGGGATTGCTTAAGCAGTCAAGTGGACGACGTAAATATTCTTGAGTGAATGAGATATCTTTGCATTCATAATAAAATTCATGATTCATCTAAGCATGGGGCATAAATAAACATTTAGTCATCTTTCAAACCGTAAAGCATGGTATCTTGCATATTAATGAACTGAAATATCTCAATGTCACCACTGATTTATGAGCGGGAGATTATTAAAGAAAATGGATGCTCAGAGGTTTTTCAAGTTGGATGTTAATATAAGTGTGCACTGATTGGTCACGGTGGGTGAATATAAGTTTTCCATTTCACAACTTTAAAAGAAATTCCTCATGTCAGGATAAGCTGACGTTTATAATGCATACAGTCAATCCTTCCAGATTGTTTTTTTTTTCCCCCTCCATGCTGATACTGTATCATTTTGTGAATTGTTGTCAATTATTGTACAGTAGGAGTCACGTGATGGAGTAGTGGCCAGTCAGGGAATTCCAGCCGTCTCCCGAAAAGTTTTAAAAAAAACACACAAAACACAAAGGTACAAGATTAAAATTTAAAACAAAAATAAAGGTGAGAAGAAAATGGCAGCGAAGAGAGAAAAGTCGAAAACAACGGGAAGAAGAAAGAACGTCGGAAGAAGAAGGTGAAGGCCTTACCTGTCCGAGGAGGCCCGCCGCGGAGAGAGAAGCCCGCTCCCTCAGGTCAGTGGAGGTCCCGGGCTCGGGACTACAAAAATGGCTCGCAGAGCCGAGTAAAAGTGCGCAACCGCGCATGAAAAAAAACACACTGACGGGAGGGGGGAACAGCTGCAGAGTCGATCTCCGCAGCTGAGAGAGACACCTGCAACACAGCAGCAGGTGCAGAACATGGAAAATAACGACAACAAGAAAGAAGAGGGTAAAAAGAAAACAAGGAAACAACAGATGGTCAACCCAGAGGAAGAAGAAGAAGAACAGAAAGAAATGGAAGAAGAGAAAGGCAAGACAAAGGATAAATCTTTTTTTAAAGAATATATGGAATCAGTGAAAGAATGGCAATTACAAGAATTTAATGAGATAAAAAGAAGAATTAAGAATGCAGAAGAAAAAATGAATAAAATAGAAATGGTCATATCAGAGATAGGAAAAAGAGTGAATAATGTGGAAGAACGAGAAATAATCGTAGAAATGGAAGTAGAGGACTTAAAAGAGAAATTAGAAGAATCTAATAAAAAAAGTTAGAGGCACATGAGCTGTTAGCTCAGAACATAGATATAATGGAAAACTATAATAGAAGAAATAATATAAAGATAGTGGGCCTTAAGGAAGATGAAGAAGGCAAGAATATGAGAGAATTTATAAAAGATTGGATCCCCAGGGTCCTAGGAAGACCAGAATTACAGGAAGAAATGGAAATAGAGAGGGCACATAGAACATTAGCCCCGAAACCACAACCGCAGCAAAAACCAAGATCCATTTTAGTAAAATTCTTAAGATATACAACAATAGAAAATATATTGGAAAAAGCAATGAAGAAAATAAGAGAAGACAAAAAGCCACTGGAATACAAAGGTCAAACATTTTTTTTCTATCCAGACATAAGTTTTGAACTCCTGAAGAAGAGGAAGGAGTTCAATACAGCAAAAACGATCTTATGGAAAAAAGGATATAAATTTATGTTAAAGTACCCAGCAGTACTTAAAATAGTTATTCCAGGGCAACAAAACAGACTATTCTCGGATCCAGAGGAAGCACGAAAATTTGCAGAACAACTACAAAACAAGCAGAGATGAAGACATGTAATGAGAGTAAAAATGACCACGAACTATATGTATGTGTGTATATGGGTGTGTGTGTATATATATATATATATATATATATATATATAGATGTGTATGTATATATGTGTATACATGAGTGTATCTGTATTTAGAGGAAAATATATAGAGTATAGATAAGAATTAATAAGGGAATAAAAGGGAATAGAGGGAATAAGGAGGGAATTAAAAGAGTGACAATTGTTATATATGAAAATTGAAATCTTTTCCGGGGGTGGGGGCTGAGTGGAGAGGAGTTACGGTCACTGCAAAATCAGTTGACGCTTGCGAGTGAATTCGCAAATCCAAATGGAGAGGGGAGATGTGGTTGCCCGGCAAGGGATAAAGGGCAACTCAGGAGGGGGAGGGGAGAATGGGGGTTAAAAAAGTTTTAAATAGGAGAATAAGGAAAATGTTTGATGTTTTAGAAATGTTGTCTTATAAAGTGTTCAAAACAAGAAAGCAGAAATGGATAAGAAGGAAAGGTGATGATGGAGAAATGGAAAGGGAAGATAAACAAAGTATGAAATGGCTACGTTGAACTATATGACTTTAAATATTAACGGAATACATAACCAAATCAAAAGGAAGAAACTGCTAAATTTACTGAAAAAAGAAAAAAATTGATATAGCATTTATGCAAGAAACACATTTAACTGAATTGGAGCACAAGAAATTAAAGAGAGATTGGGTAGGACATGTAACAGCAGCGTCGTATAATTCAAAAGTAAGAGGAGTAGCTATATTAATCAGTAAAAATATACCAATTAACGAAGAAGATCAAAAGTTTATGTAAGATATTTTTTTGAAGATAGCAGATACGCAAGGGAATATATTAATAGGAGGGGATTTCAATCTCAATTTGGATTCAAACATAGATAAAACTGGGAAAAAAATTAACAGAAAGAACAAAGTAACCAAATTTATACTTAAATCGATGCAAGAAATGCAACTTTTGGATATATGGAGGAAACAACACCCAAAGGAAAAGGAATATTCATATTATTCGGGTAGACATAAAACATACTCAAGAATAGACCTATTTCTGTTATCAGTTCGTATGCAAGATAGAGTAAGAAAAACAGAATATAAAGCTAGAATATTATCGGACCATTCACCCTTGATATTGACAATAGAGTTAGAGGACATCCCTCCAAGAATGTATAGATGGAGATTAAACTCCATGCTACTTAAAAGGCAGGATTTTAGAGAATTCATTGAAAGACAAATTAAAATGTACTTTGAAATAAATACAGAATCAGTGAAAGATAAGTTTATACTATGGGATGCAATGAAAGCGTTCATTAGAGGGCAAATAATAAGTTATGTAACCAAGATGAAGAAGGGCTACAATCAGGAAACAGAGCAGTTGGAAAGGGAAATAGTAAATATAGAAAAAGAATTAGCAATGAAGGAAGATACAACTAAAAGAAGAGAATTGGCAGATAAAAAAATAAAATATGAAACACTACAAACATATAAGGTGGAGAAGAACATAATGAAGACAAAACAAATATTATGAACTAGGGGGAAAAATGCATAAAATTCTAGCATGGCAGCTTAAGACAGAACAAGCTAAGAAAATGGTATTGGCATCAATGAAAAAAGACAAACAAATCACATATAATCCAACGGAGATTAATGAAAACTTTAGAGAATTCAATGAACAATTATACCAAACTGAAAACGAAGGGAAAGAAGGCAAAATAGATGAATTTTTAACTAAAATTGAACTACCAAAATTACAAATAGAGGAACAAAATAAATTAACAGAGCCATTTGAAATAGTAGAAATACAAGAGATAATAAAAAAAAACTACCAAATAATAAAACACCAGGAGAGGATGTATTCCCAATAGAATTCTATAAAACATTTAAAGATTTATTAATTCCTCCCCTCCTGGAAGTAATCAACCAGATTGACAAAACACAAAGTTTACCAGATTCATGTAAAACAGCAATAATTACAGTAATACCAAAGCAAGGGAAAGATCCACTTACACCAGCGTCATATAGACCAATATCATTACTTAACACAGATTATAAGATAATAGCTAAACTATTAGCAAACAGATTAGCAGAGTATGTACCTAAAATAGTAAATCTAGACCAAACTGGATTTATTAAAAAAAGACGCACAACAGGCAATATTTGTAAATTTATTAATTTAATTCATGCAGTAGAAGGGAGTAAAGCGCCAACAGTAGCAGTTGCTTTAGATGCAGAGAAGGCCTTTGACAGAGTAGAATGGAATTATTTATTCAAAGTATTGCAAAAATTCAGTTTACCAGAGAAGTATATTAATTGGATTAAAGCATTATATAAGGGGCCATTGGCGAAAGTGACAGTAAATGGATATATATCAAAGCAATTTAATTTAAGCAGATCAACAAGGCAGGGATGCCCACTATCACTCTTATTGTTCGCGTTAGCTATAGAACCACTAGCAGAATTGATAAGAACAGAAAATAATATAAAAGGGATAAAAATAAAAGACAAGGAATATAAAATCAGTTTATTTGCAGACGATGTTATAATATACTTAACAGAACCAGAACTATCAATAAAAGAATTATATAAGAAATTTAAGGAATGTGGAGAAGTGTCGGGTTACAAGTTTAACGTAAATAAAAGTGAAGCAATGCCAATGAATAATGCAGATTTCTCAACATTTTAGAAGGAATCACCATTCAGATGGCAAATGCAAGCAATAAGATACCTAGGTATACAAATAAATAAAAATCTCGGCCATCTATATAAACTCAATTATTATCCACTAATGAAAAAATTACAGGGCGATTTAGAGCATTGGAAAAATTTACCACTAACACTAATAGGAAGGATAAACTGTATTAAAATGAACATTTTCCCAAGGATACTATACCTATTTCAGGCATTGCCAATACACTTGACAGAGAAATTCTTCAAGGAGTTAAAGAAAATAATAAGGAAATTTTTATGGAAAGGGGGGAAACCGAGAATAGCACTAGATAAATTAACAGAATGGTATAAACAAGGAGGCTTACAACTGCCAAACTTAAAAAAAATTATTATAGAGCCACACAATTAAGATACCTATCAGATTTTTATCAAACAAGGGAAAAGCCAGATTGGACTAGATTAGAACTAGATAAATAGGGGAAAAGATACCTGAACACACATTATATAAATGGGATGAAAAATTGGTACAACATAGAAGTTCTCCAGTATTACATCATCTCCTCAATATTTGGAAGAAGATTCAATATTTGGAATAAAACAAATTACCAATTACCAAAACTAATAATGACGCAAAAATCAGTTACTCCCTTTTACAATAGATAACCTTTCCTTTAGAGAATGGGAGAAAAAAAGGATCAAAAGAATAGAAAATTATTTTTCAGGAAATAGATTATTATCCTTTGAACAAATGAAGGATAAATATAATATAACTCAAGATACAGTGTTGGCATATTACCAATTGAGATCCTACTTGAAGGACAAATTAGGAAGTAGTCTGAGGTTACCAGAGGGAAGTAACTTTGAATATGTGATTACAGATACAATGACAATCAAAAGATTTATAACAAATATGTATATTAAACTGCAAGAAAAGGAGAATGAGGAAACAAATGGTAAAACTAAACAAAAATGGGAACAAGATTTAAATATAAAGATAAAGAAGGAAACATGGGAGAAGTTATGCTCTGGAACGATGAGAAATACAATAAATACGAGGTTATGTATGATACAATATAACTGGATACACAGGCTATACATTACACCTCAAAAGTTAAATAAATGGGACCCAACAGTATCTGACAGATGTTTTCGTTGTAAAAAAGAAATGGGAACAACAATTCATGCAATCTGGACATGTGAGAAAGTAGAAAAATTTTGGGAAGATCTAAACCAGATATTAAATAAAATTACAGAAAACAATATACCAAAAAACCCAGAGATCTTCCTCCTAAGTAACATAAAAAATAAAGAATTTGGACTTGATTCGGATGGTGCACAAAAAAGATTTGTTAAGATAGCTCTAGCCGTAGCAAAAAAATGTATTATGTCAACCTGGAAATTGGAAGATAATTTGAAAATACAACAATGATATATAGAAATGAATAAATGTATTCCATTAGAAAAAATAACATATAATTTAAGAAATAATATTGAAATATTTGAACAAATATGGGAGCCATACATGAAACACAATAGAGAAAACCTACCGGGGACATCTACCACCTAAATTAACGAAAGGAGAAGGAAATGAAAAGAATTGACTCAGTGGAATTTCTTGTTTATTTTTATTGAATGACAGCATTGTTTGAATGGTTTAATGTGTCTTAGATTTTGTACTTTAAATGAATGGGGGGGAGGTAGGGAGGGTGGGATGGGAGGAGGGAGGGGGGGAAGAAAATGACACTGTATATATTTGAAAAGGAAAATGTATGTATCTTGGTCAGTGTGGTTTATGGTGTTAAAAATAAAAAATTTAAAAAAAAATTATTGTACATTTTATCTGGACTTAAAAACCGAAATGCTGAAGGAATTCAGCAGATCCCGCCACATCCAAAGGAGGTAAAGATATATTACTGATGTTTCAGGCCTGAGCCTTTCTTCAAGGTATGAGTAAAAAGCAGGCAGGTGTCTGAAAGAAAGGGTGAGGAGGACCAATAGACAAAAGGTGTTAATTGGATATGGATAGAACAGGAGAGAGGGAAGGTGAGAATTGATTGGGGAGGCTGGAGGTTGGCTCTGTGAATGCAGAGGAAGGGGGGAAGGAGATATAGGGAAAAGGGATGAGAGAGAGAGACAGAGCAACAGGAACAAAGACATAGGGGTAGTGGGGGGGGGGGGGGTGGTCAAAATAGAAACTGGAGAAGCCAACATTGCCATCCGGTTGGAGGGTGCCCAGGCAGAATGAGATGGTGTTTCTCTAATTTACAGGTACCTGCAGTCCAACAGTGCATGAGACCATGAACAGACATGCCAGCATCTTCATCCAATGTATTTTTCTCTGCCATTTCCACCTCCAGCTGTGTGACCTCATTACCAGATGCATCTTTCCTTCTCCACTCTTCGTCTTCTGCAGGGACTGCCCATTCTGCAACTCCCTTGTCCACTCCTCCTATCCCACCAATTGTCCACATGGCACCTCCCCCGTGACTGCAGGAGGTGCTGCACTTGCACACTCCCCTCCTCCTTCGCTACCTTTCGGGGCCTCACAGTCTTCCTAATTGATATGACACTTCACTTGTGAATCTGCAGGGGTTGGATGCTACATCCAATGCTCCTGTTGTGATCTCCTCTGCATCAGAGGGACTGAATGCAGACTGGGAGAGCGCATTGTTGAGCGCCTCGACTCTGTCTGCCTCAACAGCGAGGATCACCCAGTGGTTATTCATTTCGGTTCCCTGGCCATTTCCTTGCCAATGTCTTTGTCCATGGTCTCATCACAGCTGGATTGGAACCAATTGGTAGAACAACAATCCACCTGGGCAGTTTCCAGTGTTTTTTTTTCTCTTTCCCCCCCATATCTTCTTTCCTTTTGCTCTGCCTCTCTCCCTTCCCCCTCTGACTCCCTTCCCCCTCTGACTCCTTTCCCCCAGCCCAGCATTCACAGAACCAAATTCCCCTTCCCCAATTAATTCTCACCTGTCCAATTGAAAGCTTTTGCCTGTTGGTCCATACTTGTTCCCCCTTTTAATTTGGGATCATGCCCTGCTTTTTACTCATACCCATGAGGAGAGGCTCAAAATGTTGGTTATATATCTTTACCTCCTGTGGACACTGGGAGACCTGCTGAGTTCCTTCAGCATTTTTGTTTGTTTTTACTACACTCATAGCATTTTTTATTCCAGCTTGTCTGGTATGAAACCTCAGTAGGAGAAGGTGAATCTTTTCTGCTTAATAAGGAAAGGTTTATGGGGCCTCATTCATATTATAACATTCTTCACTATAAATCTTCAGTAATTTTTTTCTCATATTGTTGCTTGCTAGCTGAATTTGTTTTATCTGTATTTTTGTATGTACCATATATTTATTGGATGGTGTTTCAGATGTATTTCTTTTAATCAGCGGAAGCTAATTTTCTCCAGCACTAATGTTTGTTGACAATTAATTCATTTTTAAAATTTGTAGCGTTTCATTCTTGAGACTTGCATTCCACAACGCACATTCTGATCTGCTTCCTTTTGTTGCTTGAACACATTTCCTGAACTTTCAGATTTCTTTGATTTAAAAAAAAATGGTATCTTGCTTGTAAACTTTGATGCAGTGTTGGGCAAATTCAACCCCATTTTTTTCCCTGCAGCAACCTCCCATCACTGCCTCCTTTACTCCCAATGCAAATTTAACTGGCACTATTTTCTCCAGGTATGTTATCTAACTGAGTTTTTAAAAAAAACTGCAGAAAGTAATCTGCAACCCCTTTCAAAATGGCACCTTGTCCTAGTAATTGACAGTCAATGTATCAGTTTAGGGTCCAGTGTGAAAGCTTAATGGGCATGCAGATATCAACTCACGCTGGGGATGAGACAATCCAAGTAGGTTGTATCATCCCTGGCGTCAGTTGACATCCGCGTGCTGCTTAGCCCAGTGTGAAAGGGACATGGACTATCCACGGGGAAAGTTGATGACATTTTTGCGAGAGTGCAGGAATGTGAAGGAAACAAGATTAAAAGGAAGGTATAAACTTTGCCGACCTATATGAACCTTTATAATTTTTTTAAAAGACCATGGGAAAGTTGCAGAGAGAGAGAGAGAGAGAGATGCTATTTCATTGGGTTAAACTTGTAAAGACAGATTACAATAGATTTAATATTTTGGCTTTCAGTTCACATCTCGTAGGAGATAACTTTTAAAAAGTGGATTATACTTGGGAAGCTATCTTAAAGCCATCTTGGAGGGGAAAAAGGTGAAGTAAATAGGAATCCTTCAAAATTTCTTTTGCTAATCATTGCAACAGCAACATAAACTAGTAAGACACGGGCCTGCATCTGTGAAATAAGCCAGCCAAGGAGCCTGCTCTTACCTGGTGGAGATCTTAGATTGCACATCAGTTTCTAAACTGGTCAGGGCTTGATTGATTGCAAGTTCACTGACCGTCTATCAAGCCATAGTTGTTGCTAAAAGAAATTATTTATGAGCATAAAGACACTGAACAATTAAATGTACTTTAATTTACTTGATTGAATCTGATGTAAATTGTACTTTCTTGCAATTGTTTTTTTTTTCTAAAATGAAAATGCTCGACTCCAGATTTGCCAGCATTTGTGCAGGGAGAAGTTTGTCAAGTTTAGTGCATAAAGCTCTTTTGAAAAATGTAATGCCGGAATGCAGTTGTGAACGACTGAAGGTCTGGAGTGGGTGTTTGCATGGAGTCCTGGCTTTTATCATAGTTGTGGAGGTAAATGGCTATTAAAATTCAGAACAAAGTATTTGAAAAATGAACTGTTAGACTTTTTTTGCGGATGTTTTGATCCCACAAATAATGTACTCCATTTTTTTATTGTATAATTGTGTGGTGCAGGTTCTTCTATTTTTTTTTATTTTTAATTTTTCACACTATGAACCATACTGACCAAAATACACACAAACATTTCCCTCTTGAATATACACAGTGTCATTTTCTCCCCTTTTTCCACCCTCCCTTCCCTCCCTCCTTCACCCCCCGGTCCCCACCCACTCAACGTTCAACATATATGATACATTAAACCCATTAAACAATGTCATCACACAATGAAAATAAACAAGAAATTTGTGTCATCTACTTTTACACACTGGGTCAGTTCATTTCGTCCTCTTCTCCTTCTGTCATTTTAGCTGGTGGAGGTCCGCGGTAGGACTTCTCTGTTGTGTTCCATGTACGGTTCCCAAATTTGTTCGACTACTGTGATTTTATTTCTTAAATTATGTTATTTTTTCCAATGGAATACATTTATTCATTTCTGTGTACCATTGTTGTATTCTCAAGTTGTCTTCGACTTTCCAGGTTGACATAATACATTTCTTTGCTTTCTTTCTTTGGCTTGGCTTCGCAGACGAAGATTTATGGAGGGGGTAAAAGTCCACGTCAGCTGCAGGCTCGTTTGTGGCTGACAAGTCCGATGCGGGACAGGCAGACACAGTTGCAGCGGCTGCAGGGGAAAATTGGTTGGTTGGGGTTGGGTGTTGGGTTTTTCCTCCTTTGCCTTTTGTCAGTGAGGTGGGCTCTGCAGTCTTCTTCAAAGGAGGTTGCTGCCTGCCAAACTGTGAGGCGCCAAGATGCACGGTTTGAGGCGATATCAGCCCACTGGCGGTGGTCAATGTGGCAGGCACCAAGAGCTTTCTTTAGGCAGTCCTTTTCTTTGGTGCACCTCTGTCACGGTGGCCAGTGGAGAGCTCGCCATATAACACGATCTTGGGAAGGCGATGGTCCTCCATTCTGGAGACGTGACCCACCCAGCGCAGCTGGATCTTCAGCAACGTGGACTCGATGCTGTCGACCTCTGCCATCTCGAGTACTTCGACGTTAGGGATGAAAGCGCTCCAATGGATGTTGAGGATGGAGCGGAGACAACGCTGGTGGAAGCGTTCTAGCTACAGCTAAGGCTATCATCATAAATCTTTTTTGTGCTTCATCTAAATCAAGTCCAAGTTCTTTACTTCTTATATTAGTTAGAAGAAAGATCTCTGGATTTTTTTGATATGTTGCTTTTTGTGATTATATTCAATACCTGATTTAGATCTTCCCAAAACTTTCCACTTTCTCACATGCCCAAATTGCATGTCCTGTTGTTCCCGTTTCCTTCTTACAGCAAAAACAACTATCTGATACTGTTGGGTGCCATTTATTTAACTTTTGGGGCTTGGTGTATAGCCTGTGTAACCAATTATATTGTGTCATGCGTAACCTTGTGTTTATTGTATTTCTCATAGTTCCGGAGCATAGCTTTTCCCATGTTTCATTCTTTATCTTTATGTTTAGATCTTGTTTTTTTTACAGCTTGTTTCCTCATTTTCTTTCTCTTGCAGTTTGATGTACATGTTTGTTATAAATCTTTTAATATCATTGTGTCTGTAATCACATATTCAAAGCTGCTTCCTTGTGGTAACCTCAGCCTGCTTCCCAATTTGTCCTTCAAGTAGGTTTTCAGTTGGTGGTATGCAAACATTGTACCGTGAGTTATACCATATTTGTACTTCATTTGTTCAAAAGATCATTTATTTCCTGAAAAACAATTTTCTCTTTTGATTCCTTTCCTCTCCCATTCTCTAAAGGAAAGGTTATATATTGTGAAAGGGATTAGTTGATTTTGCGTCAATATTAATTTTGGTAGTTGATAATTTGTTTTATTCCTTTCTACGTGAATCTTCTCCAAATGTTGAGCAGGTGGTGCAGTACTGGTGAATTCCTATGTTGTACCAGGTTTTCATCCCACTTATATAGTGTATGTTCTGGTACCTTCTCCCCTATTTTATCTAGCTCTAATCTGGTCCAATCTGGTTTTTCCTTTGTTTGATAAAAATCTGATAGGTATCTTAATTGTGCTGCTCTATAATAATTCTTAAAGTTTGGTAGCTATAAGCCCCCTTGTTTGTACCATTATGTTAATTTATCTAATGCTATCCTTGGTTTCCCTCCTTTCCATAAGAATTTCCTTATTATTTTCTTCAGCTCCTTGAAGAATTTCTCTGTTAGGTGAATTGGTAACGATGGGAATAGGTATTGTATCCTTGGGAAGATATTCATTTTAATGCAATTTACCCTTCCTTTCAGTGTTAGTGGTAAATCTTTCCAATGTTCTAAGTCGTCTTGTAATTTCTTCATTAATGGCTGATAATTTAGTTTGTATAGATGGCCTAGATTATTATCTAGTTGTATACCTAGGTATCGGATTGCTTGTGTTTGCCATTTAAATAGTGATTCTTTCTTAAACTTTGTGAAATCCGCATTATTCATTGGCATCGCTTCACTTTTATTGGCGTTGATCTTGTACCCCTATATTTCTCCATATTCCTTCAATTTCTTATGTAATTCTTTGATTGATATTTCTGGTTCTGTTAAATATACTATGATGTCATCTGCAAATACACTGATTTTATATTCCTTCTCTTTTATTTTTATCCCTCTTATTTTATTTTCTGTTCTTATCAGTTCTGCCAGTGGTTCTATAGCTAACGCGAAAAGTGAGGGTAGATAGTGGACATCCCTGCCTAGTTGACCTGCTTAATTTAAATTGGTTTGATATATAGCCATTTACTGTCACCTTCACCAATGGTTCCTTATGTAATGCTTTAATCCAATTAATATATTTCTCTGGTAGGTTGAACCTCTGTTGTACTTTGAAAAAATAATTCCATTCTACTCTGTCAAAAGCTTTCTCTGCGTCTAAGGCAAACGCCACTGTTGGCGTCATATTTCCTTGTACTGCATGGATTAAGTTAATGAACTTACAGATATTGTCCGTTGTTCGTCTTTTCTTAATAAATCCAGTTTGATCTAGTTTTACTATTTTTGGTACACAGTCGGCCAATCTGTTTGTTAATTAGCTATTATCTTATAATCTGTGTTAAGTAGAGATATTGGTCTATATGATGCTGTTGTTAGTGGATCTTTCTTTGTCATTGGTATTACTGTAATTATTGCTGTTTTGCATGAATCTGGCATGTTTTGTGTTTCTTCAATCTGGTTCCTTACTTCCAGGAGAGGAGGAATTAATGTCTTTAAATGTTTCATAGAATACTATTGGGAGTCCGTCCTCTCCCGGCGTTTTATTGTTCAGTAGCTTTTTTTAATATATCCTGCATTTCCTCTATTTCAAATGATTTTATTAATTTATTTTGCTCCTCTTGCAATTTCGGTACTTCAATTTTAGCTAGAAACTCATCTATTTTGTCTTCTTTCCCTTCATTCTCAGTTCGATATAGTTGCTTGTAGTTTTCAAGCATTCCTTGAAGTTTTCATTGATCTCCGTTGGGTTATATGTAATTTGTCCTTTTTCCTTGATACCAATGCCATTCTTTTAGCTTGTTCTGTTTTAAGCTGTCAAGCTAGTATTTTGTGCGTTTTTTCTCCTAGCTCATAATACTTCTGTTTTGTCTTCATTATGTTCTTCTCCACCTTATATGTTTGTAGTGTTTCATATTTTATTTTTTTGTCTGCCAATTCTCATCTTTTTATTGCATCTTCCCTTGTTGCTAATTCTTTTTCTGTACTTGTTATTTCCATTTCTAGCTGTTCTATTTCCCGATTGTAGTCTTTCTTCATCTTAGTTACATAACTTATTATCTGCCCTCTGATGAATGCTTTCATTGCGTCCGATAGTATAAACTTGTCTTTCACTGATTCTATATTTATTTCAAAATACATTTTAATTTGTCGCTCAATTAATTTTCTAAAATCCTGTCTTTTAAGTAGCATGGAGTTTAATCTCTATCTATACGTACTCGGTGGGATGAGTTGCTAATAACGGGTGAGTGATCCGATAACTAGCTTTATATTTCGTTTTTCTAACTCTCCCTTGGATGTGGGCTGACAACAGGAACAGGTCTATCCTTGAGTATGTTTTATGTCTACCTGAATAATATGAGTATTCCTTCTCCTTTGGGTGTTGGTTCTTCGATTGTTCTTGATGTGGTTTAAACCAGTAATGTTGCATAATACTTGAACACTTATCTGGGTATATATCTCTTTTTTTTCTCTTTCAGATATCTTTTGGAGAACAGTTGGTAATGCATTGAAAATCATGGATCACCATGTAAATACTGGAACCCAAACAGATCCTGTTGTGATATTAAGTTTTACACAAGCAGTCACTTTGGGCCTTGTTGGTCAGAGTGGTCCTTTGAATTTTCCATTCAAAGAGAACGGAATTTATCATGTACCAGATGCATCAGTTACTAAGAGCGCTGTACTTGAACACCTCTCAGCAGAGCAAAGCCCTGATCTGGATGCCATAAATACTTCAAAATGCTTTGAGCAGCAGGAGGAGGAAACGCTAGAAGCGGAGAATGGTTTTATACCTTTTGAGAGGCAAGTTAGGAGGAGAAAAAGACAGCCTGTGAAGCTCGTACATGCTGAAAAAAATGATGAGAATTGTAAGGAAGAAACTATTGATGCAGAAAATCAATCCAATACTCTTCTATACAGAAATGGAATAAAAATGATTGATATTAGTAATTTCAGACGGAAACACGTGCACCGCCCTCTTCGCGAAAGGACTCAAGAAGTTCGAGCTGTTGATTTTCCTCCACCCTTTAAAGAAAACCACCTTTGCAATTCTGACCAACAGGAACTGGTTACCGACGAAGGGGAAAAATTGGCTAGCAGCTATTTTCAGACCAATAAATCGGTAAATTTAAGCCAAATGGTAGAGCAATTTCCAGAGGAGTCGGTCACTCAAGATAATCGTAACTTTGTATGGCAGGGCCAAGTGCCGTATGAAGTAGAGGTGTCTGCTCCACAACAGGAGGATCGAAGCAGAAGAGCTCAGATAGATCGTTTGGATATTAATGTACAGATTGATGATTCCTATTGTATTGATGTGGGGGAAGGGCAAAAACGATGGCAGTGCCGGTTGTGCGAAAAATCGTACACTTCCAAATATAACTTGGTTACTCATATTTTGGGCCACAGTGGCATAAAACCTCATGAATGTCGACATTGTCACAAGCTTTTTAAGCAGCCAAGTCATTTACAAATGCACCTTCTTACCCATGAAGGCATACGGCCGCACAAGTGTGAGGTGTGTGACAAAGCCTTCACGCAGACAAGCCACCTTAAAAGGCACATGCTACTGCACACTGACATCAAACCTTACAGCTGCAGAGTTTGTGGGCGTGGCTTTGCCTACCCAAGTGAGTTGAAAGCTCATGAAGCAAAGCATGAAAACAGCAGATGTCACGTTTGCATTGAATGTGGGTTAGATTTTGTGACGCTCATTCAGCTAAAAAGGCACCTGGTTGCACATCAAGGTCCCACACCATATGAATGCACAGAGTGCAATAAAACTTTCAGTTATCGGAGTCAACTCCAAAATCATATGATGAAACACCAGAATATCCGGCCATATGTCTGCACCGAATGTGGTATGGAATTTACCCAGTCTCATCATCTGAAGCAGCACTCATTAACACACAAGGTAATTTTTTTTTAGTTTCCAAATAATACCAGGACTTGAAAGCCTTTAGGTGAAGATTATTAGAGGAATAAAAATGTGATCCAAGTTCTCTCCTTCATTGTCATTGATATATAGAAGTAATTTTTCATAGGTTATGATAGTGTAATATACACTCCATATTCAAAATTGCTTCCTGAGAAACGTGCTTAAAGTACTATGAGGCCTGAAGTAAATTCTCAATTTGATGATGATGTGTCACAGAATAATCCAATTAAACCAGGCACCTTACCCAAAATAAAGAGGCTACAAATGGAACTCCTCAGATTTTAATTCTGTTCATGACATGGTGCAACAGCTACTGGAAGTAGAATTAGGTCATTTTGGTGATTTTTTTTTAATTATCAGATTGTTTTAATGGGCAAAGCTAAATCAAATACCCTAATGTTTTATTGTGTTTGTGGGCATTTTCTTTTTTTTTGCTGTTCTTAGATCGTTTAAAAAAAATTGACATGCAGCACTCTAACAGGTGCATTTGTGGCCCTATGAGTCATTGTCACCTCATTTACACCCCATTAACCTACATCCTGGTATGTTTTTGAAGAGTGGGCGGAAACTGGAGCCCCCATGCAGACGCACTGAGAACATACAAACTCCTTACAATGCGGGATTGGAACCCAGGTCCGGTCCTAATCCCTGGTGTTGTAAAGGCATTGCACTAACTGCTTCCACTGCGCCAGTCGTTCTCAACCTTTCTCTTTCCACTCACGTACCACTTTAATTGACCCCTATGCCATAAGTGCTCTGTGATTAATAAGGGATTGATTAAGGTGGTATGTGGGTGGAAAGAAAATGTTTGGAAACCACTGTTTTAATTGTACCTTATTGTCTCGTTATGTGCATGGTTTCATAACTCCAAAGGAAATGGACCAATGACAATTTTTCTCAGGCAAAATATTTCAGTAACAATTGGGTCGAGAGCAGTGGTTCTCAACCTTCCCTTCCCACTCACATCCCACCTTAAGCAATCCCATTCTAATCACAGAGCCCTGATGGCATAGGAAATACTTAAAGTGGTACGTGAGTGGAAAGAGAAGGGTTGAGAACCACTGTGCTAAAGCTTTTTGTTTCCTTACCTGTAGACCTACTTCCAGCATAATTTGATTATGTTGAGGGTTCAGAAGCAATAAGAATGAGATTTGTAAACTTTCTTTTAGATTTGATAGGAAAACAATGAGGTTATTAGCTATTTAAGAGCTTATGAATGAGGAATTGGTAGGGTAATGTAGCAAGGCTTTTTTGGGTAGAAAATGCAGAACCAGAGTGAGATATAATGATAGGATAAGGTTTGATTACTTAACGAAGATGGGGGCGGAAGTTCCTCCCCTCTTAAAGCTGTAATTTTTTTGAAATGCTCTACACCATAGGACTGTATATTCAGAGCTGGAATTAATATATCTTTGAGCCACGAGGTATAGAAATTGATCAAGAAAAGGAAAAATATCTAGAATAAAAGAATTGTCAACAGTCTTGATGTTGGGGCAGTCTCCAATAATCACACGATGATAATTCGTGTTTAGGAATTGCATGCTTTGGAAATGCATAAATGGGATCTCAGTGGTGCATCCTTCTTGAAGATCAGCATTATTTGTTGTTCAAAATAAAAACTAACAGAACTTTACTGATGAGACCTCTGGACGTTGTACATTCACAGTACATGGAACCATGGCAGTGAATAGAAATGTGAGCAATTGTTATTTTAATTCAAATATATTCTTCTGCAAATGCTTGTGATAAGGGGATGTTAAAATGCTGGGTCCAAAAATGAAATGTAAAACTAGGGCATCAACAATTGAAAATATATTCAGTTTAACACATTTTTGAAGGGAATTTCTCCTAGTTGGGGAAAAAAAAAGATTCTATTTTAAGGAGTGAATAAAATAAGAATAAAGAGAGTCCACTTTGCCAATGTACAGTTTCCTGTTGTTCCATTACATCCTAATTAGTGTTTAAAGTAAGCTGAAAATTCCTGGATATACACATCAACTATGGATCCAGTAAACTAAAGGTGTATTTCAACAATCCATGAGAAGAGAGCAAAGTACAAAACAATTTGGTAAGTAAGCAAGAAAATGAGATGGCTAAGGAATGAAATTGACTTGATTGAGGTTAGAGCAGCAGAGGAACCGAAATGATTGAGGTTCAGAAACTTAATTGCAGCAGGAGCTACTAATATTTACCAAACTCTGCATTTAATCTAATTATGGTGATGGACTTGTAAGCAATAGAAGTGACATCTTTTTAGAGGAGGAAACGTTGAAGGAGACGGACAGGAAATGCTGTGCAGAAGAAATCACTGCTTGCTATTGGTTCTGCAGTAATTGAATGGGAAAATTCAAACTGCTTCAGCTTAAAAAGCAGGTGTTTTAAGATGAATGAAGACCTTGTGGAAGGATTTTACCATTTTCCTCAAAGCTTCTGAAATAACTTGTTGCTGTTCCCTCGCTAAATGAGGCTATGGGGCCTTTGAAACCTTTGCTGAGGGATATGGTAATTTAAAAAAAATAGAATTGGAATGAGATGTCCAGTGGACAAATATATTTCACTTCGCTGCCTTATGACCTTTTAAATATATTTCTGAGATTAATTCTGCTGGAACTTGAAGCCTGCTCTCGATGCCACTTAAAAAATGGTGGAAAACTAGTCCTTGAACCAGATCGATGCAGTATAGTGTGCAAGTTTCTGCTGTTCCTGTTATTTCCTGTTCAGTCGGTTTTAAAATATTCTTTTGAACTCCATCTGAATTGAATTGAACATCACTCAACATTCCAGTTATTTTGATCAGGAACTCAATTGCTTTTTTTTCCAAGGGCTCCAGTGGATCTTGCTATGTAAAGTAACAACTTGTTTCAGAAGTTGATAATCCTCTTTTGAAGAGATTTGTCTTGATATCCAAAATAAAAACAGGAAATGGTGGAAATGCTCAGCATGTTGGGCAGAAACTATGGAAATAGTCTTCAGATTCTGCTCCCTACTTTCCCCTCCTTTCCCCCCCTCCCCTCCCCCCCGCACGCTTTTGTTGTTTGGACACCTGACATTCTTATTCCTTGATGAAGGACTCAAGCCTGAAACCTTGGATATTTATTTTTACCTTTGCTATATAAAGAACATTGTTTGATCATCTGAGTTTCTCCAGGAAATGCTGCTTGCATGCTTTTACTTAAATCATGGTGTCGGCAGATTTTCATGATTTACTACAGATGCTGGTTGACTCGCTTGGCATCTCCAGCATTTTCAATTTTAGGTATTTCCTTTTTTTTTTCCCCCACTGCATCCAATCCTAGTTCTGAGCTTTCATAAGGTGTTAGCACGATCCCTTGTTCTAATTTGATTTGAAACTTATCCATTTATTCCCTTGCTGTACTTTGTAACTTGAATCAATTATCTTCAGTTTCCTGTTTAAAGAAAGCAATGCGCTCAGCTTTTCACAATAACTGAAAGTTTCCCGATTAGTTAGTAATCTAATGGCCTTCCACCAAATCTCTTCAGTTATCAATTTCACTGATGAGCAAATCAAAATGTGAAAACTTTCTTAATGAGGCCTGACTAAACATTTGAAAAGGAACAAGATAGTCCTTGTAATATTGCTTTTAGAATTTACAATAAACTCATGGCATTGATCATAATCCTTCCATATTGCTAGTCTTTTCTGTAGATTTCTTTATAGTCCACAGAATTTGTAAATGTTTGATGCTGGCTATGGCACTATTTTCATCTATTGTCTGAATTAATTTACCTCATTCATCTAGATCTGATTTCTATTTTTCATTCCGTGAGTGTTCTGAAAGCAGAGTGTGGTCATTAATGTTTAAACTCCCACAAATAATTCATAAGAATTTTACTTAAGCGTTTCCCTTTGTGCCACTGAATTAGAAAGCCAGCTGATTATTGGATTCATATTCTATATTTCACAAAGCCAATATTCAATATTTGTAAATTAAAATTGATGACCTGTCACGATTATTTTGGGTTTTGTGATTTTTTTTTTTCTTTCTTCACCCCGCCTCCCCCCACAGCATTATTTTTGCCCTCTGTGTCAATATTCTCCTGTAAGTAAGGTTTACTTTTGTCTAACAGAGAAATGTAACACTTTCCAGTTTTGTTGCTCCATTGAATTTGATGACCATTTGGTTGTAAATGGCCAGTGTTTTCAATCTACACGCAAACTAGTTGAACGGAAAATCTTCCAGCAATCATAAAAACAGGCATTTAAAGATCTGGAGGAAGTCAGTGGGTCAGACAGCAACTGTGGAGGCAAAGGGATTTCTGATTGAGATCCTGCATCAGCATTAAGTGTGGAATTTAGAGGTGAGAGAGAGCCATGAGATGTGACAGGTAGAACCTTGATCTTCCAAGTTTAAGAAACCTACACCTGATGTGTTCTTTACACCTTCTTCCCCCTCCCCCCCCCCCCCCCCCCCCATCCCCTCCCAGATCAAACAATTTTGTTCCTGTTCCCTGCCTGGTTCCATCTGTCTTATCAGAATTCAAAATTATCGTCAAAATACATACATGACATCACATACAACCCTGAGATTCTTTTTCCTTCTGGTGAAACAGAATCACCACTTATTGGTGGTGCAAAAAAAAACTGTACACAGCACATACATGTAAACAAATAATGAATTGTAAACAGATAACAAACCTAACCAAATTGTACAATACAGAGAGAATACAAAATTAATAAAGTCCATGAGTAAGAGTCCATAAATAAGCCCCTGACTGTGTTTGTCATTGAGGAGTCTGTTGGTGGAGGGTCAGCAGCTGTTCCTGAACTCGGTGGTATGAGTCTTGTGGCATCTATACCTCTTTTTTGATGGCAGCAGTGAGAACAGAGCGTGCACTAGGTGGTATGGATCCTTGATGATTACTGCTGCTCTCTGATGGCAGGAGTCCTGATAGATTTCTCGATAGTCGGGAGGGTTTTGCCTGTAATGTCCTGGGCTGTGTTCACTACCTTTTGCAAGGCTTTACACTTGGGGGCTTTGATACCCCCATGATGCAGCCAGTCAGCACACTTTCCAGCACACATCTGTAGAAATTTGCCGTAGTTTCCGATGTTATACCAAATCTCCGCAAAGTCCCGAGGAAATAGAGGTGTTGACCTGCTTCCTTTATGATGTCATTAGTGTTTTGGGTCCAGGAAAGATCCTCTGAGATGGTGACTCCAAAGAACTGATATTTGCTCACCCTCTCCACCTCTGATTTCCCTCAATCATCACTGGATTGTATACCTCTGGCTTTCCCTTCCTCATCAGCAATCAGTTTTGATGACATTGAGTGGAAGGTTGTTGTTGGTGCACTATTCAGCCAAGTTTTCAATCTCCCTCCTGTATGCTGATTCACCTTTCTTGCTCTGGTATCTTTGGCATATTTGTAGTTTGCCATATTGTTATACCGAGCCACACAGTCGGAGGTGTAAAATGAGTAGAGTAGTGGGTTAAGAACTCAGCCCCGTGGTCCGGTACTGATGTAGTTTGTGGAGATGTTCTTACCAATCCTCAGTGATTGTGGTCTGGAGGTAAGGAAATCCATTATCCAATTACAGGGAGTCCTCACTTACCATATTTGGGACCGAATGATTGGTCATAACTTGGATTGGTCCAAAGTAGGATTCACATGTCTTAACGAGGTATTAAAGCATTTTTTCAAAAAAGATTTTCAGCAAATGAACCTTTAATGAAGAATATCAGCATATGTCAAGTATTTTTTTTTAACTTTTGGTCGTATGTAGGTTATAAATAGAGGACTACCTGTACACAATGGAGTGTTGAGTCCCAGGTCTTGGAGTTTTCTGATCAGTTTTGAGGGGATGATTGTGTTAAATGCCAAACTGTAGTCGATAAAGAAATCCTGAAGAATGCATCTGTACTGACCGGGTGTTCCAGGGCTTTGTGTAGAGCCAGTGAGATGGCATCTGCTGTAGCTCTGTTGCTACGAAAGGCAAACTAGAATGTATCCATGTCCCTGATCAGACAGGAGCTGATATGCTTCGGCTCCATACTCTTGACCTACTCGGTCTTTCATCCTCTCTCCCTGACTTATTTGTTTCCCAACCATCCCTCCCTTATTTGGCACCTGCAATCTCTTGTCTCGGCATCTTCCAGCTTCCTATCTCCTCCATTCCTCACCTGGATCCATCTCTCCCATTGGTCTGTTGCTGTGGAATCCCATCTCCAAACCTTTTGTCACCTATTATCTGCCTGCCCCACCCTTCCCTCTCAGCTTTTACCCCTTTATGTACTCTGGTCTGATCGTCTCCACTCAATTTATCATCCCTCTGACTTCACAGTTTCTGCTTGACTCTAGTTCCTCCAGCAATTTATTTTTTGCTGCAGATTACAACTTTTCTCCACCTCGTTTTACCCACTTCACTTCCAAAGCTTGTTGCACCATGGTCAGTCTTGCTTGCAATTTTGTTATTTTCCTCATGTACGTATTCCATTTTGTATCTCTTAATTTTAATTTTTGGCTTTATTTCCATGAGTATTCATTTTGATTATTAAAATATACATTTGTGAAGTGTAATTTTGTATTTAAATAACAAATTCTTGTAAGTTCCAAGTCTTATCTGCTATCTTTCTCCTACCCCCAGGGAGTTAAAGAGTTTAAGTGTGAGGTATGTGGACGTGAATTCACCCTTCAAGCAAATCTGAAGAGGCACATGTTAATTCATACCAGTGTGCGAGCTTATCAGTGCCACATCTGCTTTAAAACTTTTGTCCAGAAACAGACTTTGAAGACCCATATGATTGTTCATTCACCAGTCAAACCATTTAAATGTAAGGTAAGAGTAAAGGATACCATCTTGATTCTCCTTCTAATTTTCATCCACTAACACAGGTACAGAATCCTTTATATAATAGTAATGACGGTACGTAAAGTAATTGCGCTGATTTCAGATTCACGCAAAATAAAGACACTCCAACTAGAAGGCTCTCTGGACGGGTGGGGAGTTGCAGTGGTGGTGCTGGACTGGGGTTGGTGGGGGGGGGGGTTGCGGTGGAACGGGACGAGGGGTGTAAAGAACTTCAATTTCTCATTCTGAATTTGGAAAACACATTAAGCATGACGACGTTAACAGATCATAACACTTGCACCAAAAACAATCCTTAAAATGGGGATCCCTTCAGTTGCAGATTGTATATTATGCGGAATCTATTGACACAAATGAGTTGAATTGTTTCCAGCGGCTTCACTGGATGCGGTGTAATCTCCTCTCCAGCACTGTAATACTCCTGCGCAACAGAATGCTCCGGGCTTGGGCTCTCTTACTGGGGCTAGCAATCTCAGAACCGCCTGCACAACCCATCCTTCCCCGCTGCGCCTGTTTGGTGTTTTGACATAATGAGCAGGCGTGAAGTGCATCGCGAGGAAGCGGAGCAGTAGTACCCAGATCTCTGCCATCCGGCCTTCTCTGGACAGCATGCTTGAGCTGCCGATGGACTGGTGGCAGATGAGTGTTTCATGGTAATCAAGCGATCGATGTCTGTGGGTATCCACTAATTACTGACATGGGATATTCAAGAGCAAGTTGGCCATTGGTCACATTGGGTCACGTTTGGCAGCAAACTCGAGCTTTAGTGTGCAGACGACATCCATGGGGTTTCGGAGGTTTTCAATTTCAGATAAAATATTTTGTACCCATAGTACAGAGGAAACCAGCAGAAGGTGGAATATTCTGTAGGTACAATTGAGGGATTAAAAAGCATCTGAATGAACTGAAAATTACAAGTATTTACAAGTATACCAATAAGAAGATAACTGGTTATTTTGGGGAACATCAAGAAACAGATCAAGCTTATCTATAGATCAAACCGTGTACTTTATTCTTTGGCTTGGCTTCGCGGACGAAGATTTATGGAGGGGGTAAAAAGTCCACGTCAGCTGCAGGCTCGTTTGTGGCTGACAAGTCCGATGTGGGACAGGCAGACATGGTTGCAGCGGTTGCAGGGGAAAATTGGTTGGTTGGGGTTGGGTGTTGGGTTTTTCCTCCTTTGCCTTTTGTCAGTGAGGTGGGCTCTGTGGTCTTCTTCAAAGGAGGTTGCTGCCCGCCAAACTGTGAGGCGCCAAGATGCACGGTTTGAGGCGTTATCAGCCCACTGGCGGTGGTCAATGTGGCAGGCACCAAGAGATTTCTTTAGGCAGTCCTTGTACCTTTTCTTTGGTGCACCTCTGTCACGGTGGCCAGTGGAGAGCTCGCCATATAACACGATCTTGGGAAGGCGATGGTCCTCCATTCTGGAGACGTGACCCATCCAGCGCAGCTGGATCTTCAGCAGCGTGGACTACCAGCCCCCCCACATCTCCATCGGGCACACAAAACTCAAAACGGTCAACCAGTTTACCTATCTCGGCTGCACCATTTCATCAGATGCAAGGATCGACAATGAGATAGACAACAGACTCGCCAAGGCAAATAGCGCCTTTGGAAGACTACACAAAAGAGTCTGGAAAAACAACCAACTGAAAAACCTCACAAAGATAAGCGCATACAGAGCCGTTGTCATACCCACACTCCTGTTTGGCTCCGAATCATGGGTCCTCTACCGGCACCACCTACGGCTCCTAGAACGCTTCCACCAGCGTTGTCTCCGCTCCATCCTCAACATCCATTGGAGCGCTTTCATCCCTAACGTCGAAGTACTCGAGATGGCAGAGGACGTGTACTTTATAGACCAAAGATAAAGATACATAACCAACATTTCAGGCTTGAGCCTTCAAAGTATGGATAAAATGTGGGCAGGCATCTTAACAAAATATTTTCTAAATCAAGGTATTAGGTTACTACTGATAATGTAGATTAGCTACGATCTCATTAAATAATTCAGCAGGCCTTGAATAGCACACACCGCTTCAGTTTCTTACCATTTTGCTTCTGCGGAATGAGGAAGTTAGATAAAAAAGTTATTGGATGAATAAAAAAGGTATTGGCATCTTTCAGAGAAGCCAGTGGTTCTTTATCTCCCTCCCCGCACCCCTTCCAATCTGCATCCCACTTTTTTCCAATTCACAACTCCCTAATTGAGATTGATGAAGTCAGAACATTAGAGTAATGTCAGCGGTGTAATCAGGCTAGGAGGAGCTTTTGTGATCTTGTCACCTTCTAACTGCATGACCTATGAGGTGTGATTCTAACTTTTTGATATCATTTAGCTACAGTGCGTTCTCCAATGGGCTTTGGCTTTCTCTCTTCGAGGAAGGTTTTATCAGACCATGGCAAATGGGTCAATTTCAGTGTTATTTGAAGTGCCCAGATGGTCTCAAAAACATCACTCTATTTGCGTCTATTAAAAATATTTTGGCTTGAAAGTTACACATTTGGAAAACCATGCACTAAGGAAGATGCATAGTAGGTTGGGGAGTTGCAATGCATTTTATAATCACTTTTGTCTGTGATTGAATATGGCTGATGGGCCTGCATGAAATTATGGTTAACTGAACATGTCCCTTTGACAGATTAAGGTATACCACTCACGGTTTATCACAGTTGATCTGTTTAATTTATGGGCATTGGAGATGACAAATATAACAGATTAGAATTGGAAGAAGTACCTTTACTTCCAAAGAATTTTGTGAACGTATACCATAGCTGGGAACAGCAAGAGCACAGAATAAGTTAATTCTCTAGGGTAAAGGGTGAAGAATGTGGCTTTTAATAGCAAAACAGCGGCGATCAACAAGAATTCGCTAGTTGTTTATTGTTGCATTTTGTCTATAAATTTTCTAATACAGAAATAGTTAATAAATTAGTAGCCTGACAGTTGTTAATCTGGGATTGTACATAATAACAGACATCATTAATTCTAAACACTTAAAGTCCTTGCACTGGAGCCTCTGGTCAGTTTTATTTGGGGTTTATTTGTGATTTCTCATTATCAGAACCATTTTCAGTGTTCGTGAAATGAACAGATCATGGTACATTTTGCCATGAACTACTTGTATTTTTTTAATGTGTAACAGGAGCCGAAGTATTAAAGCTGTCACAATAATTCCGGTCACTTGCGCATTATGTATTGTATTAGTTAACCATCAAAAGTGCAAAGGTCAAAGTTCGCATTTGAGTCAACAACAAAAAAGCTGTGATGGGCCATGATGCTCATTAGAGAAATACAAAAGATTCTTGGAGGGGTCATTGCTGAAGATGTAACTGCAGATTTTATCTTTCAGTAGGGGACCACGGTCTCCCACTCCCATTAAATTACCACCCAAGATTTGCTTTTATTTGCCTGTACTGGATGTACAAAGCTTGCTGGTGGTTTTTTTTAACTGCTTTGCTATTTGATCATCTAAAATATGGAACTTTACAAGCACTTTATTTCAATCTAAAGTCAAAAAGAATGAGTGGGCTGGAGGATTGGGAGAATTTTAATACTGACATGATTTTAACATGGAGACAATGGAATGGAAATGTAAAGTAGCAAGAAATATCAAAATTGTAATTCTAGAAGTATTTAAGGAAGAACAGCAAAATTATTTGTTTTTTTAAAAGAGGAATTAAAGATATTAACAAAAAATATTAGGTAATACATGAAATAAAAAGTACTGAGCAAACTAATGGGAGGCAAATCTGGGGCATATGCAACTTTCACTTTCCATTCATCAGATTTTTTTTGCAGATTTATGGATAGGGGAGTGAGTTGAATTGTATTTGGATTTTCGAAGGACATTTTAAAAGTTACACAAAATTATTGAGCAAGATGAATACGAGAAAATTTATGTTTAATGTGCAAAAAGCAAACTGAACAAGTTGATCAGTCAGGTTGCATAGGGTTTGAGTTTCTGCAATCTATAATAAAGGAACCAAGAATCTTCAGACTGAGTTTCTTGATATTACTATAATGAGGGAAGGTGGTTTTGATTGTATCTGCAATAGACCAATGCTGTTGTTATGGAATGGGTATCCTGCAGGAAACAACTATCTTTCCAGAAAACACAGGTCAAAAGTGGGGGGGGGGGGGGGGGGGGGGGGGGGGGGGGGGAACCTGTCGGCTCGTCCAAATGCAAAACTTTATGTCATCCAGGACAAAGCAGCACAGTTACTGCATCCTCATCCACTGCAGGTGCACTCTGGCTGTAGTATGTGCATATACAAAATGCACTGACATCTCCAAAGACTCACTCACCAACAAAGGTGTGTAGGAACACCACAACCTATACATTCATTTTCAAGTTGCACACAATCTTAGAAATGTGTTGAGTCATTCTGCTCAACTGCAATGTGGGAACACTCACCAGTTAGAGACAGAGACACACCAGCTATGGCAGGGAGTGCAGGTCATTGCAGCCTACAAAGCGAGGGCAAACACTACAGATGGCTGTGATGCTTCACTACCGAAGAGCTGAACACCTTCTGTGCCACATTTGAGAAGAACCGAACAGTGGCTACTAGAATCCTTGAAAAGGCTAAGGACCCTGTGATACCTGCTCTGAACATTCAAGAGAGTGAACCTTTGCAAGGCGTCAGACCCTGGCTCCGTTCCTGGCAGGTACTGAAAATCTGCGCCAACCAACTAGCCGGAGTGTTCATGGACATTTTCAACCTCTCATTGTGGTAGTCAGAGGTTCCCACCTGCTTCAAAAGAGTTTCAATCATCCCGGTGCCCAAGAAGAGTAGCGTGGGCTGCCTCGGTGACTACTGCCCAGTAGCACTAACTTCTACTGGGATGAAATGCTTTGAGAGGCCATGGGCAGAATTAACACATGCCTAAGTAAAGATCTGGACCCACTGCAATTCGCCTATTGTCTTAATCGCTCTGTGGTAGATGCAATATTGCTGGCTTTCCACTCAGCTCTGGATCACCTCAAAGACAGCATTTATAAGGCTGCTCTTCATACACTACAGCTTGGTCTTCAGTACTATTATTCCCTCAGCTGAACAAGAAGCTACAAATTCTAGGCCTCTACTCCCTTGTGGAGGTTAAAATCATTTATGATTTGTAGTTGTTTATGACTTTCCCTTTTTTTGTTTTTGTAGAGACAGCTACTATCTGTACACAACGTAAGTGGATTGTGGAAAAAAACATGCTTTAGAAGATATGGAAGCTGAAGAATCAAGAACTTAGGCAAGAAGCTGAAATGAAGATTCAACAAGAAGAATGAAAAATATTATTGAATAGAGAAAAGACTAGAGCTTGAGGAACAACATGCTATGAAGTACCCAAGGTTCCACCAGCAGATCAATGGGTACCACAGCTTCAAGAAAGGTGTATACTTGAGCAAGGAGCCACAGGTGGTGCTGATAATGCTCGAATGTCGATGAACAACCCCGTGGAAAGAGCTAGCAACATTCTATCTTTACCGAGCGCACAATTTATCAATCTTCCCGAAAGATGAGTATTTCAACCAGGTTCAACCATGCAAGTTGATCATACTCAACAACTGATGACTCTTTGTGTGGTTGAAGAACCAGCGATAAGTCAACGCCATCACAGCCATACCAAGGAACCCCATAAATGCCATCAGTTATATATCAAGGTCCAACACCTATGGGACCAGTTCAAGCTCAGTCAGCTTCATTTACAACAAGGCAACCAGTCGCAAGACGATATATTATCACAGAAATGAAATTTCTGCTATGTTAGTGCAGCAACAAGGTTCATATGGTTTACCTAAGAAGGAGATTCCAGTTTTTAATGGTGATCCATTACAATATCTCACATTCATAAATTCCTTTGAATATTGCATTGAAAGTAATATTAAAAATGCAAAAGATTCTCTATATTACTTGGAGCAGTTGTGATGGAATATATTGTGTTTTATATTGTATATGATTTTGGAGATAGAATGTGGCAGGTTTTTTTAAGTGTAGGCCACATACAAACATTTCAAAACCAATCTCATTTAAAATATTGTAGTTCTGCTTGAGCTCGACAGGCCGGCTCGAGAGCCTTTGCAAAAACTTTGGGAAGTGCCCAAATGGATTGTTGTTTTGAAAAGCAACCGATGAAAGAACTCGGAGGATTAGGTCCAGCCACAGTCTGTCTGAGTGGAGGTTGCTGTTCTTGGAGGAAATGTGGTTTTTGCAAGCAGAGAGAGAGGGAAAAAATACCTCTCTCCCCCCCCCCCCCCCCCCCCCCCCCCCCCCCCCCCCCCCCCCCCCCCCCCCCATTTTTATCCCTACTAGAGTCAACAGCAGCAGCAGCTGGGACTGGAACAGGACAAGCTGGCAAGCTTGTGGAAAAACCCCATTTGGAAGATGGATTGTGAGTGCTCAGTTCAGCCTGGTCAAAGACTGGTTGTCTCATGTTTCACTTGAAATAAGGGAAACAAAAAGGAACTCTGTGGTGATCTGAAAGAAAGAGGTTATCATCTGGAATACCCTATTGGGGCAAGTTTCTTCAGCAAGACAATGATGTGGCTGATTAAAAGGAATCAGTTGTGGGTGTCCAGCGAACAACAAATCTCTCTGAAAACTGACAAGAACCTTCCTGAGCGGTAACATTTACCTTTCAAGCACCAAAACCTGGTGAAATTCATAAATGTTCATTCTGTGCACCATCTAAGAATTGCCTATTAGTATATAGTATATATTTATATATACTATTTTTTTATATTTAGTAATGTTGTAAGATGGTTATAATATGTATGTTTGCACCATGATGCTGTAAACACCGAATTTCATGACTTGCTCTGATAATAAACCCTGATCCTGACCAGAAGTACTACAGTTGTTCAAGAATGTGGCCACCAAGAGGGAAACGAGGGATAAGCTACAGCTGCTGACCTTCAAATCAATGTTCAAATCTTTGAAAATGAATAAATAAACTATGTAGTTTCACTGGGCCAAGCTTGCTGTAAGTTAAGTCTGTATAAGAGGTGACAATGTAGTAGCCTGATTTTTTTTTGTGGGGGGGGGGGAGGGGGGAAACTTGCATGTTGAGACTGATGAAGAAGGTTGGCGTTCATTTCGAGAGGAATAGCTTATGAGTCGTGATGGTGGTGTTGAGGCTTTACAAGGCCATGGTGAGACCTCACTTAGAGTATTGTGAGCAATTTTGGGCTCTTCATTAAGAAATATGTGCTGAAGTTTAAGGTTCACTAGGATGATTCTGGAAATGAAAGGCTTATACGAGGAAGATTTGATAGCTCAATGGAATTTGGGAAAATGAAGGGGAATCTCATTGAAACATTTTGAATAGAATAAATGTAGGAAGGTTGTTTCCCACAGTGGGAAAATCTAGGACACAACTTCAGGATTCAGAAATGTGTAGGAATTTCTTCAGCCAGAGGGTAGTAAATCTGTGGAATGTGTTGTGGAGGCCAGGTCTTTGGATGTATTTAATACTGAAATTGATAAATTTTTGATTAGCCAAGACATCAAAGATTTATGGGGGGGGTGGGGGGGGGAGTTAAATGGCAGGGCAGACTCGATGGACTGAGTAACCTTTTTCTGCACCTCTGTCTTATGGGCTTTGCACCTCTTCACTTGTACACTTCCCCACAACTTTGGTAGTGATTGGGAGGAAAAACTCATTTTAATTTAAGCTTCCCATTGTTGTCTGAGGTCACATCATTGTTGAAATGGAATTGTATTCTATTAAAGGTTGAGAAACAAATTTGAACATTTATTTTCCTCCAAATCTTTTGTCTTGTGATTTGTGGTATCAAATTATGAAAAGTTCATTTACATTGGAGTAAGTACACTTGGGAGTTCTTGATCTCATTCACTGGTTTTATGGTAGCACTTTAGTATCAATGTGTTTGCCTTGATGATGACAATGTTTTTGACTTTCAATAATGTGTTCAATGTTTAACCGTAGAAAAGTTACTGTGGTAGATTCAGTAATTGTTTAGAACAAGAAGTAAAACACAAAAATCTGTAGACACAGTGGTTGAAGTAAAAACACGACGCTGGAGAAACTCAGCAGGTCAAAACGGTGCCCTTTATTAGAAAAAAATGCATAATCAGTATTTCAGGCTTGAGCCCTTCATCAAAGTATAGAAAAATGTCAGCAGGTGTCTGAACAAAAGGTAAAGGAGGGGTGAGGGGGGAGCATGGTCCAAAAGATAGGAGGTAATAGGTGGAGAAGGGAGGGAGAGCACAGCAGCAAGTAGGGCAGGAAGGATGAATAGAGAGGGAAGGGGATGGAGAGCTGAGGGAAAGAAGATGGGGGGGGGGGGGGGGGAGAAAGGAGAGCAAGTTAGCAAAAACCAGAGAAGTTGATGATAATGCTAACTGGCTGCAGGGTGCCCAGACGGACAGAAAATCAGGTGTTGTTCCTCCAATTTACGGGTGGGATAATACACGAGGTCATGGACCGATGTGTGAGTTTGAGAGTGGGGTGCAGAAATGAAATGGTTGGCTACTGGGACAGCGGTATTATCTTTTGGCTTTTGCATACAATCCAATAATGGGAATGGATGGATGAAAAAATACTTCATGTGGTACAAGGAAAGTCCAAGAGTGATCTTTTTGGGCTGCTCCCCCAAGAATCTTTTAATTTTAATGAACTTTTTTTTTCAGGTATGTGGTAAAGAATTCAACAGGATGTACAATCTGCTGGGTCACATGCACCTCCATTCAGATAGTAAGCCTTTCAGATGTCCATACTGTTCAAGCAAGTTTACCCTCAAAGGAAACTTAAGCCGGCACATGAAAGTCAAGCATGGTGTCATGGACATTGTTCTCGATGGACAGGGTACAGTATAGAATCTTGTACTCCATACTACCAGTAAGACTATCTCAAAGTTTCACCTTGTTTTAATCAAAGCTGAAAATCCTTTAGCAGCTTTTGAAATTTGCAGTTGGACGTAATCATCAATGAACTTCTTTACAAATTGATTTTGCACATCTACATTAGAAGTGTTGCCAGCAAGAATTAGCACAGTTTACAGGCTAACAGGCTCCAGATGAGGGCTGAATTGAAAGAGTCCCCTTTTGGGTAAGGGAATTGAATCTCTGTATTTGACAGGATAAGTAAATTTCCATTGTACTAGTCACTTTGGTTCACTCACATGATACAGTTGGAACACGAGAGCAAGAAGACTGATTGAAGTAATAATGCTGCCCCCTTAATAGCCACCCTATCACACATTGAAACTCCAGTTCACCATTCTGGCATATTTTGAATGTGTGGTCCAGATCCATACCAAAATACAAATTCTAATTAGCTCCACTAAGTCTATATTTAAAAGAACAGTTTTCCTTCTCAGAGAAAGATGATCAAAGGCAATTTTGGGGGTCTGGCACCAATCAGATCTCCAAGGTGCTGAACTAGTTTCAACCTGTACTTAGCTAGTTCGAGTAAAAGTACCATGCTAATCTTTCCCTAATCCCTTTTCTCACAATTCTTGACACCAAGTCATTTGAGAGATGGTATGAGACAAGTTGCATCCTGAAGCTCGCTTGCTTTCCAGAGCCTCCCTGCCTCCAATTCCCTCCCTTTTGTCTTGAGTTTAATAAATGGATTCAGTATTTTAAAGTTTACCTCAGTGAGTCAATACCAGAAATGGCCATATAAGGAAATGCTGGTTGTGTTCTGTTTTCTGAACTAGCTCAATGGCAAAAGGACGGTAAAATTTAGAGGGGAGCTAGTTCTGAAATGTGCCAATGTAACAGTGAGAAAAATTGACCAGGAGTTTTGTCCTCACTAACTGTTAAGCTTTCCTGTGGAATGTCCAATCATTCTACCTGATGAGAATAGGATTGGTTTATATTGAGGTTTCAGTGATTTAATGCCCAACAGATTTTTATCCAGGCTTAAGGTCTCATGCATGAATAAGCAGTTGAGGAAACCAGTTCTGACTGCACAAAATTGAATTTATTCAGAACAAAATTAGAAAGGAGATTGAAGTAGTATAGCATCTGGAAAATATTCTTGGATTGTAATACTTATAAACAAAGTCGTATACAAGAGAGAATTTGTCTGCACTCTTCTGAATTGTTGATTGTTTTTAAAGTTGCTTCCTTTGGGAAAACTTCAATATGTATAATTAGTGATTGTCTGTGTCCATATTTATGCAAGATGTAGCTGGGAAGATTGTTTGAAACCTCAGACAGAAGTTATTTCTGCATCAGTTGCTGAATAATCCCCACAGACCAGTCAGATCCCTATGACCTGGGTGTCTTTAAAAAGTAAAACCTCGGCATGAGAAAACTTCAATAATGCGCAACAAAAGAAGAATGAGGTGAAACTTAACCATATAACCATTTACGGAGCGGAAACAGGCCATGTTGGCCTTTCGAGTCCGCACCGGTTCACTGAGTTTGTGCGCCCTCTTCAGGCATTGGTCCCGGTCGATCTTCATTCAATAACGATGGGCGAATTCAATGCAGGTGGAATCAGATAATAGCAAAACTATGAGCAAACAGATTGGCTGTCTGTGTATCAAAAATAGTAAAACTTGACGAAACTGGATTTATTAAGAAAAGACAAACAATGGACAATATCTCAAAGTTCATTAACTTAATCCATGCAGTACCCAGCCATTTTAAGATATTTTGCCAACTACATCAACATGCTCTACACACTTGTGTCAAAGTCAAATTCACACTAATGCATTTCTGCCAAATTGTATCTGACAATTCTATTCAAAATAGTGCAAATGTTGGATTATTTAAAAACTAATAGGAAACAGAAGGATTTTTTGCATTAATATAATACTCTGTCCTCAGTCATCCCTTGGGATATTTACTATTGAAATGCAGTTATTTGCGTAACATATATGATCAATTATTGACTGATAATCTATTGATCTACTCTGTGGTTTGGTCTTGAATATTGTTGACCTTTATTTGAGTAGTGAAACTACACTTTGACTTGAACATCCTATTCAATGAGCAGTGATTATGGGGAAGGTTCAGACATTGTTTAAAATTAAATGAATGTTATTGGTGAAGGATAAGCAATCATCGAGAAAAGTAATGCAGAGCAGTTTTTTGCTTATCTGAGTAATGAACAAGAGGAATAAAATAGAATTTGTGTAAATTCCGCATTAGAAGAGTTGAATTTAAGATTTCAGTCTCAAAATGGGCCTTTTTGAAACGGGGCGCGAAAACAAGCTTCGAGGACACCTGCCCCCCCCCCCCCCCCCCCCCCCACCACCACTTACTACTGCTACTCCAACAAATAAACATTAAATCAGGTAAAGCAATTTAATGTACAGATGCTCTGGATTATTAGGAGTGGGAGCAGAGTGAGTGTAGGTAAGAAGTAAATCCTTTAGCCTAATGAATTGAGATGTGACCAAACTGGGGAACTTGCCCGAATTACACAGTAGAAAATGTTTTAACAGGATTAAAAAAAAAGGCTGAAAATAATCTGTGAAACATGAAAGTCTGCAGGCGGTTTGATTGTAGTTTAAAAAAAACATCATGCTGGTCCTGTAGCATCCATAGGAGGTAAAGATGTATTACTGATGGTTCTAGTCTGAGCCCTTACTCAAGGTATAAGAAAAGAGGTGGACTGGAGGAAGATAATCGGGAAGAATGGGAGGGGAGGAGTGCAGACCAACAAACAAAGGGTGCTAATCAGATGTAATAATAGGACAGGAGAGCGGAAAGGTAAGAATTGATTTTTGGCTCTGAAAGGAGATGGAGGGAAACAAGAGAAGGAGGGAGCTAGAGGAAAGGAGATGTGAGGAGGCTGTAATGGAAACCAGAGAAGTTGATGTCAATGCCATCCAGTTGCAGGGTGCCCAGGCAGGTGATGAGCTGTTGTTCCTCCAATTTTCAGGTGGTCTCATTCTGGCAGTGCATGAGACCTTGGACAGACAAGGGAATGGGATGGGCAAATAGAGCTGAGGTGCTCAACGAAGTGATCTCCCAGTCTGCATCCAGTCTCTCCGGTACAGGGGAGACCCCTGCAGATTCACGTGAAGTCTTGCTTCACTTGGAAGGACTGTTTGGGGTCTCGAATGATGGTGAGGGAGGAGATGTGGGTGCGGGGGATCCTGCAGGGAACCTGTCTCCGTGCACCTACGCCTCTGTCTCAGTGAGCATGTGCATCTCCCCCTTTCATAGAGTTAAAATAAATTCTCATCTTTCCTCTCTCCTGTCCCATTATCATATCCAATTTAACACCCTTTGTGTGGCCTCCTCCTGTTCTTCCACCACCCCCCCCCACTGCCTTCAAGACACAAAATCCCTATTTCTTGTTCGTACCTTGTGGAAGGGCTCAGGCCCAAAACATTAGTAACGTATCTAAGGACACTTCCTCCAGCATTTTGTTTTTACTGCAAATAATACCCACCTATGTAAATAAACCACACTACTAGAGCAAAAAATACTTGACCATTTTTAATTCTGTCATGGGATTGTGTATAACCCATGAGAAATCTGTTTAACATCTCCAATTGGAGCACTGAAGTACTATCTCCGATTGATCCTAGTTTCTGCTA